>NW_027519949.1:0-27564 GCF_043159265.1 Tasmannia lanceolata | reverse complement strand
CGATAAGTACGATGGAACCGGATGTCCGAGAAACCACGTCAGGTGGTTCATTACTCTTTCTCAGCAGCACGGCCTAAATCAAGAGCAGATGGCCCACCTGTTTCCCATGTCTCTTATAGGAGTGGCCAAAAGATGGTTTTTGAAGTTGAAACCCGAAGAGATTAGGACATTGGAAGAAATCTCTAACCGGTTTGTTGAACAATTCTCTATGGAAGAAGGGATTGAGGTTACAAAAAGAGACCTGAAGCAATTGAAGCAGAACCCTCAGGAAACATTCACATCATTCATCAGGCGCTGGAGGCGCAAGTCTGCTCAACTGGGCCAGAGAATGACAGAGGAAGACCAGATAAAGTTGGTCCTCAAGAGCTTGTCTCCGCAGTACTTTCACTTCATGGTACCGCAGCACTATTAGAACTTCGATCACTTGATTAAGACTGGCACCCAGATCGAGGATGCTATTGCTAAGGGCCTCAGAGCCAAGACGCTATCTGATGTCCGAGAAGGGAAGAGGCCTATGATCCACCCGAAGGAAGTACAAGCAGTCAGTTATACTAGACCAGTGGCCAAGCCTGTTGCGGAAGTTGCTGGACCGGCGATAAGGAGGCAGTTCAGACAGTTTGACCCATTACCGTTTCCACTGCCCATGATACTTAAGAAGTTGATCAGAGACAAGAAGATCAGACTTCCAGATGTCAAACCTGTTCCTAACCCGCTGCCTGTAAACTGGAGAAGTGATCAATACTGTGAATATCACAGGGGCCCGGGGCATATGACTGAGAACTGTTTGGCTTTGAAGCACGCAATTCAGAACATGATCGATAAAGACGAGCTTGCAATTGAAAGGCCGAACATCACTCAGAATCCTCTTCCCAACCACCGTGCTGCTGCTCCTCCCACTACAAACGCTATCTTTGTAGATGAGCCCATCCTTGATCCCTCTGTTCTCATATGCGCTATTACATCAGACAAAACGTATGTTTTGAAGTTTGAGGATGAAGAGCTCAGAGAATTCAAAGAAAAAGAACCTTATGTGCTATCGTTTGACGATGCTGAACTCGCCGAGTCATCTTCGTCCCATTCATATGCGCTTCAGAATGTTGACATGGGAAAAACGAAGGAAGCCGCCTATGTTCTAAGGATGGAAGACTTTGAAGAGGATGTCGGTAATGCACCTTATGTTTTCAAAACGGAGGAAGACGAACTGCTGTTGCTGGACGATCAGTGTGACGAGATACGTCACATGACCAGAGGTGGGCGAGTATTCAAACCACCTGAGTTGAGCGCAGAAAATCCGGCAGAGGTTGCGCGAAACGCAGGAAATCAGAGGCAGAATAAAGTAAGTGCAGACGAAGAAGATGAGAGCCTGTTAAAGCAGCTGAAGAAGACTCAGGCTAATATCTCGGTATGGGGTTTACTCATGGCCTCGTCAAAGCACAGAAAGCTAGTCCTTCAAGAGCTTAATGCGGCACAAGTTTCTGTTAATACCTCACCTGACGAGCTTGTCAGTCTTGTGGGCATGGCCAGAGCCGCAAAAACATTGTCATTCGCTGATGACGATTTACCTCCTGAAGGCCGAGACCATACCAAGCCTCTTAAAATCACAGTCATTTGTAACAAGAAGAAGGTGCCAGAGGTGTTGGTTGACAACGGCTCTGCGCTGAATGTTTGCCCGTTAAGCACCGCGGCAACCCTGGGGTTCAGTCCTGAGAATTTTATTCCATCCGAGCAGGGTATTTTAGCTTATGATGGCACTCGTCGAGATGTAATCGGGACTTTGGTCACTGAGATACAGATTGGCGGAGAGGACTTTGAGGTAGAATTCCAAGTCTTAGATATTAAGGCTTCATTCTTACTATTGCTCGGCCGTCCGTGGATGCACAAGGTCGGTGTTGTTCCGTCTACTCTCCACCAAAAATTGAAGTTCATTCGCAGGAGCAGAGTGATAACTGTAAAAGGGGATCCAGACCTTGAGATAGGGCAGATTACTCCAGACTTAACTAAGGAAAGGTCCGAAGATGTCAGCTTGACGGGGTTTTCATTAGAGGTGACTGTGATCACTTTCAAAGAGGCTATGAACGAGGAAATCTGTTTCCTAACCAGCACGAATTCAAATGTCATCAGGATGATTCGCCGGCAGGGGTATATGCCAGGCGCTGGACTAGGCAAATACCATCAGGGTTTGACTGAGTTTCCGGTATTCAAAGCGTTCAATGGTTTGTTCGGGTTGGGGTACGAGCCTACAAAGAAAGAAATTGTAGAGATGAAGCAGTTAATGCTGAAATGGGCAGAAAACCGCCGTCGGGGCTTGGGGTTGCCAATGGCACCCATTGATTTGAAAATGAACGGCCGATTCCGAAAAGAAGGCGCAACCTTTCCTTTCTGTGGCTTTGCTGAGACATGGGTAGATGAGAACACAGGGCAGATACTTCCGGGGTTTGAGATTTTCTTCGATCTTGAGCTAGAAGAAGAGCCAGTGGGTATGCAGATTGTGGAGGCAGAGTCCGAGACTGACTGGGCAGAGTGCATAGAGCCGAACCTTCTGAATTCACTTTTCCTAGAAGAGTCACAGACTGTGGCCGTGATTGGCAAGAGCCCGCTGATACTGGACCCAACTCGTCTTATCACCCCGGCTGAGGAACCTCTGACTAACTGGACTTCTCAAGTCCTTCCTCAGGTTATTTTCCAGTACAATCGAATTCCTGCAGAAGAGTCGGTCATCCGTAAGTACGTGTCAGTCTCCGAGTTTGATTCAGAGTCTATTTCTTCTAATAAGTCTTTTGATGCAGGTACCATAGAGGACTGTTCCCCTAAGGTCGGTGGCGGTTCTCCTTTTTCCGGCAAGATTGAGTTGAAGAATGTTTCTGATAAAGCATCTGATGTTGTTTCCTCATATAGTTCTGAGTCAGTTGACACAGGTGTCAACATATCCATCGAGTCTGTAAGAACGAGTCCAAAGTTCATTGTACACCCCAATGAGGGTAATTCATCTGCTGATGTATGTGATTCAAATTTCAATGAAATGAAGGATTCTTCTTTTGAGTACATTCCTGTCTCTATTTCATCTACTGAATCTGCTTTAAAATCTGATAATCTTAATAATAACAATCAAGACTCCCCCTCTGATGAGGATGCCGACGAAACTCCCCCTGAAATCAGACATATGATTCAACAGGAGGAGAGTCGCCGAGCAAAACCACTTGACGAGGAAGTTGAAACTGTGAACATTGGTGATGAAACCTCAATTCAGGAAATAAAGATTGGCAAAACTTTATCTCCTGAAGAACGCGAGGAAGTGATCACCCTGCTTAAAGAGTTCAAAGAAGTTTTTGCTTGGTCTTACGATGATATGCCAGGATTAAGTGAGGAAATCGTCCAGCACAGACTACCCTTAATCCTCGGTGCTAAACCAAAGAAGCAAAAACTTCGAAAGCTCAAAACAGAATGGGAGTTGAAAGTCTATGAAGAAGTGAAGAAATTGTTAGAAGTAAAATTCATCCAGGTGGTGGAATATCCTGAATGGCTTGCGAACATAGTACCGGTGCCCAAAAAGGACGGGAAAGTCAGAATGTGTGTTGATTTTAGAGATTTAAACAAAGCAAGTCCTAAAGATGACTTTCCTCTTCCAAGCATTGATCTCCTGGTAGATAATACTGCCGGGCATGCTCTTTTATCCTTTATGGATGGGTTCTCAGGATACAATCAGATTAAAATGGCACCTGAAGACATGTTGAAGACAGCGTTCATTACTCAGTGGGGTACCTATTGCTACAGGGTGATGCCGTTTGGTTTGAAAAATGCTGGTGCTACGTATCAGAGAGCCGCTACGACTCTTCTTCATGATATGATTCACAAAGAGGTTGAGGTTTACGTTGATGACATGATCGTAAAGGGGAAGACTCGGCCTGAGCACACTGTTGCCCTGAGAAAGTTCTTTGAGCGAATCAGGAAGTATCAGCTTCGTCTGAACCCGAGTAAATGTGTATTTGGCGTTACGTCAGGGAAACTCTTGGGGTTTATGGTCAGTGAAAGGGGGATCGAAGTGGACCCGCAAAAGATTAAGGCGATTCAAGAAATGCAGCCACCGAAGACAGAAAGGCAGATCAGAGGTTTCCTTGGCAAAGTTCAGTATTTGAGACGGTTCATAGCACATCTGACGATGACATGTGAACCCATTTTCAAGCTTCTGAAGAAGAATTCCTCGAAGAAGTGGAATGAAGAGTGTCAGGAGGCTTTTGAAAGGGTTAAGCAATGCCTATCCTTGCCTCCCGTTCTATCGCCAGTTATTCCAGGCCAGCCGTTGCTGTTGTACTTATCTATCACAGATACTGCGATGGGTTGCATGCTCGCTCAGCAGGATTTTGAGTCTAGGAAAGAAAGGCCCATCTACTACATCAGCAAGAAGATGCTAGAGTATGAATTAAAATACACTGTTTTGGAGAAGACTTGTCTCGCTTTAGTTTGGGCAACCCAGAGGCTTAGACATTATTTGCTTTCAAACAAGGTTCTTCTGCTTTCGCGAATGGACCCTCTAAAGTACTTGTTTGAGAAACCTGCCCTTACAGGAAGGACTGCAAGGTGGTTATTGTTATTGTCTGAGTTCGACATCACTTATGTCACTCAGAAATCAGTTAAGGGGCGGGTTATAGCTGAACAATTGGCTGATGCTCCAGTTGAGGAGAGTGCTGTTCTAAAAGCCGAATTCCCTGATGAAGAGATTATGGATATCGAAGAGGAAGAGGTTCTCAACACCAAGTGGTTGATGTACTTTGATGGAGCCGTAAACAGTCGTGGTCAAGGAGTGGGTGCAGTCTTGGTATCTCCGAAGAAAGAGTACATTCCTATCTCCATCAAGTTGCAGTTCGAGTGCACCAACAACATGGCAGAGTACGAAGCTTGTATTGCCGGACTCGAAGCAGCCTTAGCTTTGCAGATTCAAGATATTGATGTGTTCGGAGATTCCATCCTGATCATTTACCAGATTAATGGGCAATGGAAAACTCGAGAAGATAGATTGATCCCTTATAATGAGTACTTGGAATCTCTAGTCCAGAAATTCAAAAGCGTCACATTTACTCACTTGTCAAGGACCAGAAATCATTTTGCTGATGCTTTGGCTACTTTGGCCTCGATGTTAGATATCTCTGCTACAATGGAAGTCCAACCGCTAGCCATCAGACTACAATGGGCTCCTGCGCACGTAAATACTATAGAGATTTCAGCTAGATGTCCAGATGGGAAACCTTGGTACACAGATATCAGAAACCTCATTTCAGGCAAGGGTCATCCTCCAGAAGCTTCAAGCAAAGAAAGGAAAACTCTTCACAAGTTAGCCGCTAATTTCATCATTTGCGGCGAAGAGCTGTATAAAAGATCATTCGATGGCATACAACTCCTTTGTGTTGATGAAGATAAAGCTGCACAACTTATTGAACAGACTCATGAGGGTGTTTGTGGACCCCATATGAATGGGAAAATGTTGTCAAGAAAGATTCTAAGACTTGGCTTCTATTGGCCCACAATGGAAGCAGACTGCTTCGCATTTGTAAAGAAATGCCATAAGTGCCAAGTTTATGCGAATCTCATTCATATTCCTCCTTCGGAGTTGCACTCATTGACTTCACCATGGCCGTTTTCAGTATGGGGGATTGATATAATTGGGAAGGTTTATCCGAAGTCTTCGAGTGGGCATGAGTACATTCTGGTCGCGATTGACTATTTTACAAAGTGGATAGAGGCTACATCTTATGCTTCCATCACTTCGAGCACAGTTGCGAAGTTCATCCGTACCAATATAATTTGCAGATACGGAGTACCTCACGAGTTGATTTCAGATAATGGATCGCATTTCAAGAAAGAGGTGTTACACCTGTGTGAAGAGTTCAAGATAAGGCATCACAAGTCGTCTCCTTACAGGCCGCAGACGAATGGAGCCGTTGAAGCAGCAAATAAGAACATTAAAGTCATTATCAGTAAGATGACTGAGACATATAAGGACTGGTCGAACAAACTCCCTTACGCCTTATGGGCTTATAGGACATCGATCAGGTCTTCAACAGGCATGACTCCATATTCTTTGGTGTACGGGATGGAGGCTGTTCTCCCTGTTGAGTTGAGAATCCCCTCTTTGAGAGTGATGATGGAGGCCAACCTGCCAGAGTCAGAATGGGCGAGGGCCAGACACGATGAGCTGCAGATGATAGATGAGAAGAGGCTGAAAGCCTTATATCATATCCAGGGATATCAGAGACGGATTGAGAGAGCTTTCAACAAGAAAGTTCGTGTCCGAGATTTGAAGCCTGGAGATCTTGTGTTGAAGTCCTATAGGGCGCCGGTATTTGACCCAAGAGGAAAGTTCAGGCCAAACTGGTCTGGTCCTTACATTGTTGATGAAGTCCTGCCTGGAAAAGCTGTAAGACTCCTCAATGAAAATGGAGAAAAATTAAATGAACCTACAAACCTGGATCAATTAAAGAAATATTATGCTTAAGTACACCAGGAGGCCATCCTTGGACGTTTCGAGCTTCAAGCCAATATCCTAAATGTTTTAAACTATTTGCAAACCCTTGGGGCTAAAAAAAAAAAATAAAAAAATGAATGATGAAACCCCTTTATGCTAAAAGAGCCTTTGAGCCGAAAGCAAAATCAAAGTTTCTCCGTCAAACTTAAAACTAGGGGCATCTTTTATGACTTTCGTCATAAAAGATTTTACACCTGAACTACGCGTGACCTGATTCCCAATTTCTTTGGGGATACGTAGGCAATCTGGATGATCCAGATTCGGTCCAATTATATGCAGACATATCAAAGCCTTGTTTAAACCTAGACCTACCCGAAAGTCCTTCTGGTGTACTCAGGCCCAGGTTTGTAGAGAAACAGAAAGAAAGAAAAATGATGGAGTCTTAGACCCGCTAGACTGAAAACCCGCAAGGGCGGTTTAGGCAAAAGTTAGGGTCATTCACCCGCTAAGCTGAAAACCCGAAAGGGCGGTTTAGGCAAAAATCAGGGTGCTGAGCCTGCTGGATGGAAAATCTGTAAGGGCAGACAGTCCAGGCAAAAATTAAGGCATGCGGTCCTCCGAATCGAAAACTTGAAAAGGCGATTTGGTCATGGCAGTGACTTCATGAGGAGATGGCGGAGCTTTAAAAAGCCAGCTAAACTTTCGGTTTCTTTGGCACTTTCTCAAAGTCTGAGTAAGCGCCATTAAGACTTCTTTTGATACTCTTTGAATTAGGGGAGATTGAAACCGAACAATCTAAAGGGATAATAACCATGGCAGAAATCCTGAAAAGAGGGTTGAAACACATTTAAACACGGTGTTCAAAAGATTCTAAGAGAGGGTGACTTTCACCATTTTTTTATTTTTTATTTTTTCTTATCAGACTAAGAAGCAGATTTAGTCTATCTTGGTATTTGAGTCAGGTGTCCGTCAATGTCCTCGTTGTTGTTCGTCAAAGTCTTTCCTTTGTCGAGTCAAGGCCAATTCTTCGGAGTCCTGTTTAGTTAAAAGCTCCTCCCCAAGCCGGGGTGGCAAAAAAAAAAAAAATAATAAAAAAAAAAATGGAGGGAAAGCAGAGCTCTCAGAGAAGCAGAGAATTTGTGACTCCTGTGAACAAGTGTCTCGTACTAGCAGAGAATTTGTGACTCCTGTAAACAAGTGCAGAGCAGAGCAGAATTCAGAGGTTGATAGGCTTTTAGCCCAGTTCCAGAGTTAGCAGATGACAGTGATGAAGCAAGATTTTGAGCAGAGCCATGTTCTTGTATTTTGAGGAGCTTTATAAGCCCAAGTATTCATCAGAAAAGTTTGTAACCCCAAGTATGCATTAATGAAAGCCTTTGGCCCGTTTTTCTTGTGTCGCTCTCCAAATGAATTTTGTCATGGAAGTAATCATACTAGGGGCATCTTTTATGGCTCGCGTCATAAAAGATGTCAAATACACATTGATATTTGAAATGGACGTTCTCCTCAAATAGAGACCAGAGAAGTTTGAACACGCTCTTTTAGTTCAAGCTCTCCCGTCGAGTTGTTTTCTTTTAGAATAAGATTTTCAAAAAAAAAAAAAAAAATCTTGCCCCCAGTAAAAAGGGCTTTTTGTTTAATGTGCTTGTTTCATTCTTACTTTCGAGCATTTGGTTAGTTTTGCTTTGGTAAAGCTTCGACTTCAAAAAAAAAAGAAAAGAAGGAGACTGCAGACTCTTTGAGTGTTTGTATTTGAGACTCTTTGAGTAGTTGAGACCCTTTGAGTGTTACAGACTCTTCGGGTAGTTGAGACTCCTTGAGTATAAATGTTTTGTGTCGATTTGAGACTCTTTGAGTAGTTGAGACCCTTTGAGTGTTACAGACTCTTCGGGTAGTTGAGACTCCTTCAGTATAAATTTTGTGTTGACTTGAGACTCTTTGAGTAGTTAAGGCCCTTTGAGTGTTACAGACTCTTCGGGTAGTTGAGACTCTCTGAGTATAAATGTTTTGTATGGATTTGAGAATCTTTGAGTAGTTAAGGCCTTTTGAGTGTTACAGACTCTTCGGGTAATTGAGACTCCTTGAGTATAAATGTTTTGTATCGATTTGAGACTCTTTGAGTAGTTGAGGCCCTTTGAGTGTCACAGACTCTTCGGGTAGTTGAGACTCCTTGAGTATAAATGTTGTGTTGATTTGAGACTCTTTGAGTAGTTGAGTCCCCTTTTGAGTGTTATAGACTCTTCGGGTAGTTGAGGCTCTTTGAGTATAAAGGTTTTTTTGCATGTGTTTGAGACTCTCAGAGTGTTACAGACTCTTTGAGTGATTGATTTATATTTGCATTGATAATGGTCTGCATTCTCTAAAAGTAATTTCTTTGTGTTAGTTTTCTTAAAGCTTTGTTGTTAAAAAGAGTGTGTTTGTGTCTGCTTTAATAGAGCCCTTGCGCATTTGTTTTAGATAGTTGAGTCGTGAGTATTAGAGAGAGGCCATCTCATTGAGATGTCGTGATTGCAGAGTTAGGGGTCGGTGAGAGGTCTTCTCCCTCCTGCTTGCAGTTTTTGATTCTCATAGGGTTACTTTGTTGTGTGCCTTTGCAAATACCATCTTTAGAACCCGAAAGCCCAAAATTTTTGCTTTGCTTTGTTTTCGGATCGATCAAAATGTGGTGCCTGTTCAGCTTTGCCACTCGCGTGTTTCACACGCTCTGTCAAAGAGGGGCATCTGTAGACACCCCCATTTTGCTCCGCTTTAGCAAACGAAAATTTCCATATTAGGATCATTTTTCATCGCTTTCTGTCAATTCCCATCTCTCATCCATTCCACTTCCTTCCATCTTTGTTCCAGCTATATCTTTCCACGGGAAATTGAAATGTCTGAATTTGGCCGGAAAGTACGCGTATCATTTTTTATTCAAATTTTAAAATGGGGACGAATGTGAGCCAGTCCATTCTTAAACCAAATTTCATTGGAGGATTCTCGACCAAGATGAGTGGGCTCACCCGCATATTTGAAGTTCGAATTTTATTTCATGAGTGTTCAGTCATGTAATGGACCTACTAGCCCTTTAGAGCTTATCATATTAGGATGATCTGGGCCATCTATGAAGAGACACAAAGTGTGTGGAAATGTTTAACTCCAAGAATCTTTCTCAGATACTTTCCAGGTCAGTAATCTCATATTTTGGGAAAGCTAGTGCAGTGGCAGCTCATTCCTCATGTTTCAAGATCTCGGCAGTGATTTCTATTCTAGAAATCTCATCAGTTTTGGAATAGGAATCTTTCCAGCTCACACAATAGGGGGAATTGCAATATCTTTTACACTTGATAAAAGGGGACGAGGCCTTTGCTGGGCTGGAACAGGCTGGAACGACAGCTACCACACCTCTTTGGGTGGGGATATATTAGACAACCCTGGAATTCCTTCGAAAGAAAGATCCTGATCTTTTTTTTTTTTCTTCCTAACAGCAGCCCCCCTCACTCTCAAACTCTCTCACTCTCTAACTCTCTCGGATCCTCTGTTTTGGGTTTTACTTTCTCAAGCTCCCTACATTACCATCTTCCCTACTCTCCCTTTGTCTCTTCCTATTCCCATTTTTTTTCCTCTGTTTCGGCCTCTTCCCCACACGGTTTCTCTCCCTCTCATCACTCACCCACTCTATGTCTCTCTCTCTCCTCACTCAACAACTCAGCTCTCTCCCTCTGTTCTTCCTTGCTTTCCCCTCTACTCCCTCACCACTATCTACATTCTCTCTATTTCCATAGAGAAACAGAGCCACGGTTCCCTCTTAAAAAAAAAAAACAAAAAAACAACAAAACAAAAAAACAAGAAAAACAGGGTGTCGTATATTACCATTTTCTTCCTCACTCTCCACCACTATATTTCCCTATCATTCTTTTGTCTATCTCACATTCCATTCGTCTGTTTCTCTCTCTCTCTCTCTCTCTCTCTCTCTCTCCTATTCTCTCTTTATCCTTTTAACTCTCTCTTCTCTCATCTCTGAAAGGAACAGCCTTCTCAATCTCTCACTCTATTACCCACGCCCCATCCCAAACAGCAGCCACCTCTCATTTTTATTTTATTTTTACATTCCTCCCTATCTTCTGTTCCTCACGTTCAACCTCTCTCTCCCTCGTTCAAGCTCTCAACCTTTCCCAATCTCTCACACACTCTGTTTTTTTTTTTTTTCATCTTCCCACACTCTCTACATATCTCTCTCTCCATCCCTCTCATCTCTCTCGCGCTCATCTCCCTCCCTCCATACATCTGACCGTAGCCATCTCATCGTTTCTCGACCATCTTCTATCATCTCCCTATCTCTCATACTCTCCCTCCATCTGGCAGAACACAGTAAAAAAAAAAAAACAAAGAAAAAGAGAAGAAGAAGAAAAAGAAAGCGAGGCGAATCGTACAACGGCGAGGTTTTTCGGACTCCGCGGCTTTCGAATTCGGCGAAGACTCCATCAGAGGTTGGTACACTGTTCTCGGATTTTTCCAGGATCGTTTAGTATTTTTTATGTATTTTGCATGATTTTTAAGTATTTAATTGAATTTAATTGAATATTAATTGCGTGTGCTTAAAATCACGATCTGCATAAGTGTTTCAAATCCGTTTCGTCCCGAAATTTAATACGATGTTCTACTTAAATAGAGTACAATAACTATCGGATCAGATCGGGCATTGAATCAACGGTTCTTTCGAATTTGAGTGAAGAGTGGTATTTTATTTAAAATGTGGGCTGAGAAATTATGAAATTCGAAAAAATAGCCATCTCAGGATGATCTATTTTTTGGAATTTTAAATTTTTCTTGTGTTCATCACATCAGAGCAAGGTTGGAGGATGTTTTCCGGAATCGTAATTTTCTCGAAAAGCGTGTTTTAAAAATAGAAAACTCTTCAAAAATATCTTTTCAATCAAGAAAAATAAAATATATACTAAACGGATTCCAAAATTAATGAAATTTTGTGGGAAATTAATATGTTACTGATGCATTCTACCATGAAGTTTTCACAATTTTTGGATTGTGTTTGGTTATTATTTTATGCTTTCTTTGAAAAATACCAGATTTTAGGAGAATTTTTACTAACATCAGATCATCATTAAAATTCATAAACTTTTTACAGAAGTCTTATATTTCACATTTATTGCTGCTGTAAAAGTTTCAAGTGATTTGGATCTTGTTTCATGTGTGGTGTAGTGTTAATTCATAATCTGGGCTGAAAATTGAAAAATCCGAAGTTTGTAGTAACTAATTTCTAAAATTCATGAAAATCTCACTGCATGCTATTTGTATTCATATCGTATTTCTGTAGAAATTTCATTGAATTTAGATTTATATTTCTACTAGTTTCTGTGTTAATTCTGCAATCTGGTCAATTAATTGTTAAATCAAAATAAAATGTGAATTTAATGTAAAAATCTGTAAAACTCATCCAGTAAGCTACATACATTCCCATCTTGCTGCTGTAGAAATTTCAACTCACTTCGAATTCGTTTGCAATAATTTCACTTGTAAAATCATTCATATGCTTAAAATTGATAAAATCCATTGTAAAATCATCCTTAGGGGACTTGCTCAGTCCAAATAGCATACCCCTCCTTTGTATATAGGAGACTTGCCCAGTCTCTTTCTCTTGCTAAACCTCCTCTTTGTGCGTCGTTTGGTTTTGGGAGAACACCCTACTCGGCTTGGCTTCATACCCCTATCCTATATGGGTATCTGGTTGCACATTTGTTGCACCCTAGGGCTAGGTAGCTGTCCGGCCCGGCTGGGTGTTTTACCTTTGCCAAATATGCACAGGGTCTTTTATTCCTTTTTTACGTCATTTGTGTCTCAGAGACAAGCCTTGTCTCATGTAGAGAGTTTCCCCTTTAGGAGACTTACCTAGCCTCATGTTAGAGTGGCCTCCTCTTTTAGAGTGAGTCTTTGACTCGGTAGTGTTATTAGAGAGTCTCTGACTCATTTGTTCCTCCTCTCTAGTGTTATTAGTTAGGAGTTTTTCCATTAGAGACTAACTCAGTCATATAAAGCCTTCCCTGCTTAGGATCTTAGATTGTTTTCTCTGTTCTTGGGGCACTATCTTTCTTGTTGTGGTTTGCCTCTTTGAGACGCCAGTTTCTTGTTGTGGATCGTCTCTTTGAGGCGTTAGTTTCTTGTTCGGGGTTTCCCCTTTGGATTTAGGGCTTTGCCCTAGTTTGTGGTTGTTCTTGCGTGTTCCCTGGAAGATTGAAAACATTTAAAGGTTTAGAGTATTGGAAAAGCTTTAAAATCCCAAAAACATTAGAAATTTAAAACTCAAAAACACTTGAAAACTTTAAAAATATCAAAAGCATTTAAAAATATAAAAAAAACCTTAAAAAAATCTGAAGTGTTGAGTGTTTCTTTTAGGAGCGTAGTTTGAGAGTTCGTTTTCGAACTACGTTGGCTTGATCCTCTCTCACGAGGTACGTAGTGCAGCTCGGGATCTTTATCCCAAGTCCAGCCAAACTTTGTTAATAAATGCTTTAACCCTTTTTCTTCAAAACCTTGTTTTTAACAAGATCTTCCTCTAGAGTTAGGAGTTTGTCCTAGATAGAGAGTTTTAGAGTTAGGAGTTTGTCTTTTATTTGTTGTGTGCTTGTTTGTGTTGTTTTAGAGTTAGGAGTTTGTCTTTTGTTGTGTGCTTGTTGTGTGTTTTAGAGTTAGGAGTTTGTCCTAGCTAGGAGCGCCTCCGTCCGGTCAGTTGGCGATTAACATCGCCGATTGATGACTAGGTCTTGGATACGTTAGCAATCCTATTATTTTCCTTAGGGCATACAGCCTAGTTACACATAGGTTGTAAGAACCACCTGCATTAGCCTAGGGCTAATCTGCATTTAGTTAGGGCATATAGGGTGTCTTAAAATCCGCGATTCACTGGAATTTAAATAATCGTGCAATAAACTTTAATAATTGGTCCGGTCTTTTAGATCGAGTCTAGGATAGAGGTCTAGGTGTCTTAGGCATCCTAGCTTAGAATAGGTACGAAGAACTACGTTGCCTTGATTCTCGTGGAGGCGGGGATACGTAGGCTTCTTTGGATGAATACCAGACCATCCGAGGACTCGGGCTAATAATTTAGAATCTTAGGATTTGTTGTATTGTTATTGTGTGTTTTGATGTGTTTTTCTTATTTTCTAGTACTGATCCTATATCTTTTAGCTATAGCTTGCATGTGTTTGCACATCAGAACTTAGACACCCATTAGGCATGTCACTCATAACCTAGCTATGCTTAGGTGCCACATCTTTCATTTTATTTTATGTGTGCTTATTATGTTATCCTCAGGAAATGCATGCTTAGGTAGACGAATCCTGAGGATTGTTCCCATTTCACATGATTTTTACCCAAACTTCTTTGGAGTTAATAATAAATGGCATAAGAGACCAGGTGCTTGCACTTGGGCGAATTGGGGGCGCCTAACCCCTTCCCCATTCGTCATCAGGCACGGACCTTTTGTATCTCTGGTTATCCATTGCAAACAGAGCATTTGTTTTGGTTCCATGGCTTGTCCATGGATGGCGACTCTGAGTTTATTTTAGGTATGTCTCGGTTTCGAGCCCTGGCTCCGGATCAAGACATATCTCTTTCTTTTTATATCGCCACTCGAGCTATGCCATGAGGGTGGCATCAGTTTCGAGAGTTCCTTGGCAGAGCTCTCCTTCACGTTGTGGAGATCTTAGAGGATTGCAGGAGGAATCTCGCGTCCCTCCGCACCGTCCTCGGATCGGGGTCCACAGGTAATAACTTCTCAACTAAAACTCTTACAAACTCGCTCTGCACTCCTGCTCATACTGACTTGAGTGTCGAAGGGCCTGTCCGGAGTAACGACTCCGGGTTGGTCTTCTGACCTCGTGTGCTCCTGTGCAGAACTTCAGCTCCTTCACTTCGGCTTGTCGGGTCCTCCAGCTCAGCTTTTACGTCACTGCCGTATCTGTTACCGATTTTTGGCCTAACAGCGTTCACTCCTAATGCATGGGATATACACTTTTCCTCTTCGCCTATATATTATCAAACAGAATGTTTTACAAGAGAAAGCTCTTTAAAAGATTTTTTGAATCTCTAGCAAGACTTCAACAATGTTTACCAAGATATTTTTGGTGCTTCTCCTCATCAAAATTATAGCTTCTAACAATGATGGCTTCACCTACAATGGATTCTTCAGGGCCAATCTGAGCTTCGATGGCATAGCGGAAATTACACCCAACGGCCTCTTGGAGCTAACAGACAACGCAAAGCAAAGCACGGGTCATGCCTTCCACTCCATGCCCCTCCAATTTAAGGATCCTACCAATGGTACTGTTTACTCCTTTTCTACTACTTTCGTCTTTGCAATTTTCGCCACTTATCCTGTTTTTGCCCATGGGATGGCCTTCGTTATTGCCCCAGAGAGAGCGCTCCCCGGAGCTCTACCTGTCCAAAATCTAGGCCTCATAAGTTCTAGCAACAATGGGAATTCTTCTAATCATGTTCTTGCCGTGGAGCTTGATACCGTCCAGAACCTCGAATTTGGAGATATTGATGATGACCATGTGGGAATCGATATCAACAGCTTAAATTCTACCAAGTCCACACATGTCGCTTGTTATATTAATGAAAATGGTAGGATTGAGAACATAAGCCTTATAAGTGGAGAACCAATTCAGGTTTGGGCAGAGTACAATGGTACAGATATGAAACTTGATGTAACAATATCGCCAGTGAAGAAACCTAAACCTATTCGCCCTCTTTTGTCTTCGGTGGTTAATCTTTCATCGGTTGTATTAAAAGATATGTACTTGGGTTTTTCTACAACGATGGGATTGATTCCAACTGCTCATTATGTTCTGGGATGGAGCTTTCAAATGAATGGAAAAGCTCAAGAACTCGATATATCGCGTCTTCCTAAGCTCCCTCGGAGAGGTCCCAAAAAGAAATCAAAAGTATTGACAATTGGTTTGCCCATTTTTATGTTAGTTTTCATCTTAGTGACCGTCGCCAGCGTTCTTCTTTTTGTGAAAAGGAGGATCAAATTCGCAGAGTTACTCGAGGACTGGGAGCGTGAATATGGGCCACAAAGGTTCTCATACAAGGATCTATTCATAGCTACCAAGGGCTTCAGAGACACAGAGCTTCTGGGCATTGGAGGTTTCGGTAGGGTGCACAAGGTTTGCTACCTTCCTCCAAAGTCAAAGTTGAAGTGAAGAGAGTCTCTCATGAATCAAGGCAAGGGATGAGGGAGTTTGTAGCTGAGATTATTAGCATTGGAAGGCTCCGGCACAGGAACTTAGTACAGCTACTCGGATATTGCCGGCGTAAAGGAGAGCTCCTCTTGGTCTATGATTACATGCCCAATGGAAGTCTTGACAAATTACTCTTTGATCAGCCCATTTTAGTTCTAACATGGAATCAAATATTTCGAATCATCAAAGGAGTAGCTTACGGGCTCTATTACTTGCATGAAGAATGGGAGCAGATTGTCATCCACAGAGACATCAAAGCGAGCAATGTTTTACTAGATCATGAATTCAGTGGAAGATTAGGCGATTTTGGTCTATCGAGATTATATGATTATGGAACCGATCCTCAAACCACTCATCTAGTCAGAACTCTAGGTTATATGGCACCGGAGTTAAGCAGAACCGGCAAGGCAACGACAAGCACCGACGTTTTTTCCTTTGGGGTCTTCATACTCGAGGTTGCTTGTGGAAGGAGACCGATAAATCTACAAGCGTCTGCAGAAGGAGTGGTTCTTATTGGTTGGGTGTCAGAATGTTGGAGGAGAGGCAGAATTTCAGAGACAAGTGATCCGAATCTGGGAACTGATTACCTGGTGCACGAAATGGACTTGGTGTTGAAGCTTGGATTGCTCTGTTCACATCCCGTGCCGTGCAATAGGCCAAGCATGAGGCAAGTCATGCAGTTTCTAGGTGGGGATGCTCCTCTACCTGATCTCTCTTGAAATAGTTTTAAAGTAAGTCCTTTAGAAGTGGGGCACAATGAAGGTTTAGATGCTTTCACCATGTCATTTCGATACTCGTAGTCCATTGGGGATTCAATCCTCTATGGGGGTCGTTGATTTTGATGCAGGTGCATCTAAGCTATTTGAAGGCTGGACATTTCAAATCCATGATCAGACCCCTACTGATTCAGAACGTGCGGCGTTGATTGAGTCTTTTGGTTTTATTTTTTTTATTTTCGTTATTTTATTTTTAGTATTTTTTTAGGATGTAAAAACTTGTCTATTTAGCTTAATTTGGTATTTTTAGAAAGGTTTTTCGATTACCTATCTAAAGAGCCCAAGATTACGCGATTTGGACTTGATTTCAACAAGTTATGGTTATTTTTAGATTATGGTAAGGGTCAATTACGAAATTGTGATTTTAGGGTTATTAGTAATATTTGTAAGTTTAGTTTTTATTGCCTTAGGTGGAATTAATTGCTTAGGTCTTAAGTTAGTATTTAATGTTGCTATTCTTAGATTTCGACTCTCTATATTATGTAATGTCATTGGCTCGTTCACGTTGGTGAAGGAACTTCAATCATTTCACGTGTTATATTGGAGTTTTTCTCCAAACCGTGGCATGGGTTTTCAAGCCCCCACAAGATTATTTTAGTTGTTGCTTGTGTTGATCTCCATCTTGGTGTTGCTGCTCTCACGCTCCCTGCGTCACCTAGGGACTGTTGGATCAGCAAACCAACTGTCCAGATTGACAGTAAAGTTTGAGTAAATGGCAGTTCCAGAAGGTCAAAAAGTCCGAGATCATCCTGATATCGGATGATGTCCAAATCGACGGTTCTTATTTACTATGAATCCAATTTAATTAGTTTTAGTTTGGTTTTTTTTTTTCTGGTGATGATATTTCCCCATCCCCCCTCCTCCCCCAAGTATGCATTCGCCGCCCTTTTAACGTGATTTGATGCCAAAAAGCCTTAAAGTTGCCCACTGTTCACGGTATAAGGGGGGCAAATGCCTAATGCGTGGGGAGTGAAAATATCATTCGCTAAAATTTAGATTTATTTAGAAGTTTTGTTTGGATTACAGTTAGTCGTTCACAAGGAGAGAAAATTTAGGGAGAGTTTTAGTTTACTTCGAAGTGTAGAAATTTTAGGGATATCTTAGACTTTTTCTTGTTTTAGTTTGAGTAGAATTACGATCTTTGTCTTGGATTAGGATTGCACATCAAAGGCCTAAAAAAGCCATATATGTAAACTATTTGGACAAGCTTTTGATTAATGAAAACTCTAGTTTAGTTGAATATCTTTAAAAACTAGTCCATGTCCCAAGTTTCGTAGCAAGTCACCTGCTACTTGCCAAGATTGTCCCGCCAATTGAAGATTCTGCCCGCTGGTTAAAAGCACAGCCACCTGCCGCTGTTGTTGCGCTGCCTGAACTAACTGGAGATCAACTGATAACCATTGTTGAGGTCAGTTCATCACCACACCATAGTCTCTCTAAATTTTAGGCACAAATGAGTCCCTGTTTCTCCATAGGCCAATATAATTTTCTTTGGTGGCACAAACAACCATAAAATCACCACCTATTCTTCCTTTGCAAAATCTGAAGTAACCCTTACTTTCAACCGATTCTAACTCCTGTCTATTCTCTGCCTTAGTTTATCGGAGAACACCCTTCTTTTCCCTCCAAAACAGCAACCCATAGCCCTCTTAGCATCTAACCTGTGAACCCCCATATGACCTTAGTCTCTTCATTGCAGAAAAATCAACTGCCCATCTTGTTATTTCTCTTCCAATCTCAGCCTTAAAACCAGTCCCTTAAATCTCCTTCTTGTTGTGTTGGGATCTGGGTAGAACTCACCCTCAAAAGCTAGCCGTTAAGGGGAGGGTGCTCAAGTCCCAATAAAGCCCATCCACATCATTTAACTTGGGTGAAGCATGGGAACTACAAGATCTTCCTCTGGAAAAAGAGATTTTCCGTCCTCGGAGGCATACCGGGGTTAACAAGATCTTCCCCGAGGGATATTTCCATCCTTGGAGGCTAAACTGGGATTACCACACCCAGGCTCTAATACCACCTTTTGGGACCCGGGTAGAACTCACCTTCAAAGCTAGCCATTAGGGGAGGGTGCCCTAGTCCTAATAAAGCCCATCCACTTCTTTTTACTTCACGGATGTGGGATCTTTGCTTTCATGTGGAACCCCCAACACTTCTTCCATAAAAAATAGCCGCCATTCTTCACCGTATTCCCGCCACCTTTATTAACGAACCCATCACCCTACTTCCTTCCTCAAACAGATCCACAACCAACTTCCAAAAACCATCCCAAACGACCAATCTCTTGGAATTATTTAACAGCCTTTAACCTTCTTGTTTGAAAACCACCCTGAACCTTCATACTTTATAACCAACTTTTAACTACCTAACAACCATGATGATATCCAAACAGCACCCATCTTATTCTTGTAATAGAGATTCATCGATTCCTAGTCTTCTGTAACCCTCCCAAAATTTATAACCAAACCACCTTCAATTCAGCGAGGTTTTTTATTCTGCAGTACCTTGTACGCTTTTCCAACCATTTCATGTGCCCTTTTCACTACCATTTTCAATCCTTTCAACTTTTCATATTCCTTTCCCTTCACTTTTAGTTAGTTATCCTTCCTTTTCCTTCTAATTTCCCCTTTGCTTCCGCATCCCTACATACATAGCTTCAGCTACGCCTACCCTGCATTGTTTTGCTTCGGAGCTTCTGTTGTCGCTATCCTATCTGACTCTGCATCAGATTTCCCCTAGGTGCAGTACAAACTCTTACATAATCAGTGTAACTGCAAATATAATATTGTTAATGTGTTTGTTTTTTTTTTGAAATGGCTTGTTTCTTTCTTGTAAACGAACATTTGTTTTTCCCTAAGAAGGAAACACTGTAACTAAAGTCAATAGGGAAAGCACAGTTTTGTTGTAGAATTAATGTCCTTGATGGGTTTGTTGGAAGGAGAAGCAAAATTCAAATGGATCAAAATAGATGTTTTAGCAATACAAACCACTTTAGAGTTCAATATATTAATTTGTAACTGTCTAACTGATATAGCTTTTTAATTCCAACTCCAAAATTGTGTATGGGTTTGTGTGAATCTGTGCATTTGTGTTTCTCTATACTTGTTTGTGCGTGTGTGCAAGAGAGGGGGTGTGTTAATAAGTAAGGTGAGTGTGCAACAACCAATTAATCCAAAAGTTTAAGCTATTAGAGTTGGTGTTATTTAATCATTTATACTTTCAAACTCCCCCTCATGTGGGGCCCCTCTTTTTTCCCATAAACGTGAATTTTTAATGTCAAGGAGTTGTTGGGTTTAGAACCCAGGAGGCAATAGCTCCTATATAATGTGAAACCACAAATTACTCCAAAATCTTAAGCTGCTAGAGTAGGTGTCATTTAATCATTTTTACTTCCACATGGTGCCCACTTAGAACTATAACATCAACCTGAAAACCAAAGAGCCAAAGGAATTGAAAAGGGGTCCATGGAAACATAAATACATGTTTTCTCTTTCCCTGTCGCCCTCATTGTTAACGAGAAAAGGAGAGACAAGTAGTAACAAAGCATGTGGCTGGCTTTTTCTTTCTTTCAGTTTTGGTTTTTTGTGCGTTCAACTCTTTTCCTCTTGATAACCAACTTAGTATCTCTACCTCGCTGAATATACGCTCCGTTATCAGCTTCTACTGAATAATAAATGATGGGAAAAATCGTATCCTCACGCTAGTGTTTTGATTGAGTGCTAGTTTTATCACTGCCCTTTATTTTAATGGTTGTTATCACTTAAATGTAATTAGTCGTCAGAAATAGAAAGAAGCATTTTTATATTCCTTTGAAAAAACAAAAAAGATCTCTCCTATTCTCTCTTGTAATTAGTGCTCCCAACCATCATATTTTGATAATGGCACTAATCACCATGGTTTATACTTTTCTGATTGGCTTGTGAGAGCTATTTGGGAATTCTAACAGCTTTTTACAACTAGTTAAAGAAAGTGTAAAGCCAAGAGATGAGTCCCATTAACAAAAATATGGTACATGTAATATTGGTGCATTCTGAAGTTAACGTCTATCTGTACAAGTAATTGCATTGACTCCACAAGTAAATAGCGTTCACTCCTAATGCATGGGATATACACTTTTCCTCTTCGCCTATATATTATCAAACAGAATGCTTTACATGAGAAAGCACTTTAAAAGACTTTTTGAATCTCTAGCAAGACTTCAGCAATGTTTACCAAGATATTTCTGGTGCTTCTCCTCATCAAAATTACAGCTTCTAACAATGATGGCTTCACCTACAATGGATTCTTCAGGGCCAATCTGAGCTTCGATGGCATAGCGGAAATTACACCCAACGGCCTCTTGGAGCTAACAAACAGCTCAAAGCAAAGCACGGGTCATGCCTTCCACTCCATGCCCCTCCAATTTAAGAATCCTACCAATGGTACTGTTTACTCCTTTTCTACTACTTTCGTCTTTGCAATTTTCGCCACTTATCATGATTTAAGTGGCCAGGGTATTGCCTTGGTCATCGCCCCCTCGAGAGATCTCCCTGGGGCTCTAGGTAACCAATATCTGGGTCTCTTCAATTTGAGCAACAATGGAAATTCTCCTAATCATGTTCTTGCCATTGAGCTGGATACCATCAAGAACCCCGAATTTGGAGATATCAACGATAACCATGTAGGAATCGATATCAACAGCTTAAATTCTACTAACTCGGCCCCTGCAGCTTATTACAGTAATGAAAATGGTGGGATCAAGAACTTGAGCCTTATAAGTGGAGAGCCAATGCAGGTTTGGGTAGAGTACAATGGTACAGATAAGAAACTTGATGTAACAATATCTCCAGTCAAGAAACCTAAACCTAATCGCCCTCTCTTGTCTTCGAAGGTTTATAATATTTCGTCTGACGTATTAGAAGATATGTATGTGGGGTTTTATTCATCGACAGGATCGTTTCCAACTTCTCACTATGTTCTGGGATGGAGCTTTCAGATGAATGGAAAAGCTCAAGAACTTGATCTATCGCGTCTTCCTAAGCTTCCTCGGAGAGGTCCCAAAAAGAAATCGAAAGTATTGACAGTTGGGTTGCCCACAATTACAACAGTTTTCATGTTAGTGATCCTCACCAGCATTCTACTTATTGTCAGAAGGAGGATCAAATTCGCAGAGATACTCGAGGATTGGGAGCGTGAATATGGGCCACAAAGGTTCTCATACAAGGATCTATTCAGAGCAACCAATGGCTTTAGAGGTGAAGAGCTTCTGGGCATCGGAGGTTTCGGTAGGGTGTACAAAGGTGTGTTACCTTCCTCCAAAGTCGAAGTTGCTGTGAAGAGAGTCTCTCATGAATCAAGGCAAGGGATGAGGGAGTTTGTAGCAGAGATTATCAGCATTGGAAGGCTCCGACACCAGAACTTAGTACAGCTACTCGGATATTGCCGGCGTAAAGGAGAGCTCCTCTTGGTCTATGATTTCATGCCCAATGGAAGTCTTGACAAATTACTCTTTGATCAACCCATTTCAGTTCTACAATGGAATCAAAGATTTCAAATCATCAAAGGAGTAGCTTCCGGGCTCTATTACTTGCATGAAGAATGGGAGCAGATTGTCATCCACAGAGACATCAAAGCGAGCAATGTTTTACTAGATCATGAATTCAATGGAAGATTAGGCGATTTTGGTCTATCGAAATTATATGATCATGGAACCGATCCTCAAACCACTCATGTGGTCGGAACTCTAGGTTATATGGCACCGGAGTTAAGCAGAACTGGCAAGGCAACGACAAGCACCGACGTGTTTTCCTTTGGGGCCTTCATACTCGAGGTTGCTTGTGGAAGGAGACCAATCAATCTACGGGCGTCTGCAGAAGAAGTGGTTCTTGTAGATTGGGTGTCAGAATGTTGGAGGAGAGGCATAATTTTACAGACAAGTGATCCGAATCTAGGAACTGATTACCTGGTGCAAGAAATGGAGTTGGTGTTGAAGCTTGGATTGCTCTGTTCGCATCCCGTGCCGCCAAGCATGAGGCAGGTCATGCAGTTTCTAGATGGGGATGCTCCTCTACCTGATCTGTCTTCAAATAGTTTTAGAGTAAGTCCTTTAGAAGTGGGGCACAATGAAGGTTTGGATGTTTTCACCATGTCAAATCCTCTTTTGGACAGGTCAGGTGGATACTCGTCGTCCATTGGGGATTAAATTTTTTCTGGGGGTCGTTGATTCTGATGTAGATGTATCTAAGCGGTTTGAAGGCAGGACATTTCAAATCCATGATCAGACCCCTACGGACTATTGGATCGGCGAACCAATTGTCCAGATCTGTAGAATATTTCCTTTATAGATACAATACAAACTTTTTATAGTATATGGTGTAAGCCCATATAGTCGTCTATTTTTCAGAAAGTATTGTACGGATCACACCACATAAAGATCCAGACTGTACATTAGATGGGCTACACCGTAAATAGGGTGTGACAAAAATCATTTCCATAGGATGATCCCAACCCTCTGATCTGTAAAGGTTTCCATGATACGTAGTTCCTCTATAGATCTGAGGGCTAAGATCATCCTATAGTTCCTCTATAGATCTGAGGGCTAAGATCATCCTATAGAAATGATTTTTCGGACACAAACTATTTACATTGTGGCCCATAAAATAAATAGATTGGATCATCGTATGGTGTGGGCACTACAATACTTTTTGATAAAAAAACTGGAATCCATCCAAATGTTGTAAATTAGTCGGGTGTTGTGGATAAAAAAACTGGAATCCAACCCTGGTTACGAGACTAAATATGCTATCGACATAACGAGAAATATCAGCCCCCTTGATTTTTTATCAATGGGGAAAGTAAAAAAGGGGAGTTTGACTGGATAAAAAATGGGAGAGAGTTTTTTCTCTCTCTGCCCTTTATGTCAGACGGTCGGCCACCGTATAAAAACTCCAACATCAAATCCGAAAAAGTCTTAAATATAGACTAAATATGCTATTAACATCAAATCCGAAAGTCTTAAATATAGCGGTGCCTATATCAGTCCCCAAGAGAAAAAGGCAAAGATATTTTCCATTGCTTTGCCAAAATTTCCACTCCTGCCCGTCTTTTCCTGAAAATCATTAATACTGAAGGAGTGATAGTTCTGCAATTATAGGAAAGTCTAACAGAAGCATCAACTGGAACATGGAAATTCTAGGCAAGGATGTGGAACCGTGTAAGTTTCCCCACAACACAATTACTACCACAACACCCGACTAATTTACAATATTTGGATGGATTCCAGTTTTTTTATCAAAAAGTATTGTAGTGCCCACACCATAGGATGATCCAATCTATTTATTTTATGGGCCACAATGTAAATAGTTTGTGTCCGAAAAATCATTTCTATAGGATGATCTTAGCCCTCAGATCTATAAACCCAACAACTCCTGCTGTTGCTATCCGACTATGCATCAGATTTCCTCTATAGGTGCAATACAAACTTTTACATAATGAGCGTAGCAGGGAATATAACATTGTTAATGCGTTTGTTTCTCTCTCATAAAGGAACATTTGTTTTTCTCTAAGAAAGGAAACACTAACTAAAGTAAGAGAATTTATATGATGGGTGGCCGTGAAAACACGTGAAGTCTAAAAAAAGTAGGTACGGCCCACTTTTTTTGGTGATCCAAACCGTTCATCTGTTTGGGCACAACTTAAATAGGTTGTGCCCAAAAAATCATTTTCATAGGATGATCCTAGCCCTCCGATCTGTAGAAGATTCCATAAATGATTTTTGGAAATCTCCATTTTCGGATCAGTTCAGATCGGAGGGTTAGGATCATCCAATGAAAATGATTTTTGGGGCACAACCTATTTATGTTGTGCCCAAACAGATGAACGGTTTGGATTATCAAAAAAAGTGGGTCGTACCTACTTTTTTAGACTTCACGTGTTTTCATGGCCACCCATCATATATATTCTCCTAAAGTAAATGGGAAAAGACCAATTTTGTTGTAGAAATAATGTCCATGATGGGTTTCTTGGAAGAAGAAGCAAAATGCAAATGGATAAAAATAGATGTTTTAGCAATACAAACCACTTTAGAGTTCAATATATTAATTTGTAACTGTCTAACTGATATAGCTTTTTAATTCCAACTCCAAAGTTGTGTATGGGTTTGTGTGAATCTGTGCATTGTGTTTCTCTCTACTTGTTTGTGCGTGTGTGCAAGAGAGGGGGTGTGTTAATAAGTGAGGTGAGTGTGCAACAACCAATTAATTCAAAAGTTTAAGCTATTAGAATTGGTGTTATTTAATCATTTATTCGAAGTAACAAAGCCTGTGGCTGGCTTTTATTTCTTTCAGTTTTTGGATTTTGGGTGTCCTGTAACTGAATGAACGGTCGTATATCCGTTTGTTTGAAACGGTGTTAGAAGGGTATGAAGGCTATTTGAAAAGCCATGTTAAAAGGACGTGATGGCCGAACGGCCATGATGAAGAGCTGTATGAATCTTCTATAAGAACAGCCTCATCTTCCCCATTTGGTTCATTCGAATAAATACCTCCATATCTGCCATTGTTGCACATAAGTTTTCCACGTAAGTTTTCTTAATTGGAAGAAACTCTAGTAGCCCTCTCTCTCTCTTTTCTCTCATCTTCGATTTGCATTTGCATTTTTACACTTGTCTTACATCTCTGTAATTCCCATCACGTCCAAATCTTTTCTTCTTGATAACCAACTTTCTGTCTCTGCCTCGCGGAATTTATTTACTTCTATTGAATAATACACGATGGGAAAATCGTATCCTCACGCTCATGTTTTGATAATGGCAGTCTAATCTTTATTTAAGACTTTTCCATTAACTTTTGAATTATTCATGCAAAGAGTCATTATGAACGATCTTTTACGATGGACCCTAGCAGATCCCTCTAGATAATATTAATTGGGTGGTTGCAATTTTGCAGAGTAAATGTCTTTGGCGACCGCGAGGACTAGGACTTCCACCGGGAAAGTTCTCCACATAATGGGGCCAAAGATTATATTCCAATACATATAATTGCCATGGTCTGCTGATTCTAAACCTGGCAAACCGGTGGACCGGGAGAGGTTTGACCGGACCCGTATGGGTCTGGGTCATACGGGCCAGGTAAAAAATGACCAGGAAAATTTACGTGTCACTAAGTGTGGACCTGGACCTCACCCCTACCGGCCGGGTCAACCCGCGGGTCACCAATTTTTTTTCCTCATCTGCAAAAAAAATTCAACTTTTCAAGGAAACCCCATCTGCAAAAACCCATCAATACAATCATTCTATCTCACATATTTCAAGTTATTTTTCCTCATTGATCTAAGATCCAAAAACCTATTAGCTACAAAATAAAAAATGCAAAATAAAAAGCAAATCGGAACCATCATACATGAACAAGGAAAACAGGAGCCCACTGATGCATGTGCATCTCGCACGATCACGAAGATCAACGGTTGAGGGTGTCAAAACCTTAATCAGATCGTTCAAGACCCTCAGATGGAAAGATATAAGACGGCGTCTCGATCAACGGCCTACTTTGATCTCTACGTTTGAAGAGTTTAGATTAATTAGGAAATTCTTTTTCTAATTTTTTAATTGTTGGCTAGAATTCTTTAGTAGAGATTTTAGGGAGTTAGAATTTTATTTGGAGTCTTTTTTTTTTCTTTCAAAGAGTTGAGTTGTAGTTGTCCGTTTAAAGGAGAGAGGAAAAGATTGAATTTTCCTACTTTGTAGGAGGTGATAGAGTTAACGAAATTTAGAGAGTTTATAGGGATTCTTTTCTTCTTTTTGTTTATTAGGAACGTCCATGTGTAGGAGAAATTTTAGGACTTGAGATTAGATAGGAGATCTTTTCAAAAGGCCTATAAATATGACACTTATGTAATCGTTTTTTATAATCTTTTATAATAAAAATTTAGTCGTTGCCTTTTAGAATTGTTGCGTTCGGAATTAAAGAGCCATCTGTTGCTCTTCAATTGAGCCATCTACTGCTCATATTTCTTTGCCCCTTGAATCGCTATCCGCCCTATTTGGTATCAGAGCCCAGGAAAACAAGAATCCTATCCTCTTGTAATCGTGGGTCGGAAAAGACCATGATTGATGTATTAGATCAGCGTGTTGAGGAACATAGATTGAGCAAAGCACCACCTCCAACCGTCATTGAAGATCCACAAATACCAAATGAACAACTTGAGGTTTTCCTTGAGGAAGATAAAATTCAAGGAGATGAATCTCTTGAAGACGCCGACGGCCATGAATCGATTGAAAACGAGCTCACACCAGAAGAACATGCGGTTCGCCTCGGCGAAGTGGACCCACGATCCCGGACGGCGGAGGACGAATCCCCCTATCATCCTTCGATCTCTACTTGAGAAGGAGAGTTCTACCAAGGACCTCTCGAAATGGTGTCGTCATAGCATGAGTTGTGGCGGTATATGCGATACCTCTTGATTCAGAGACAAAGCTCGGAACCAAGATGTACTCAAAAATGAAGAAGAGTCGCCATCCAAGGAATAAGGCCCTGGAACCATAATATACTCTATGCAATGGATAAATCCAGAGAATAAAAGGTCCGTGCCTGGTTTCGAGTAGGGGAGGTGTTAGGCATCCCACTCACCTGGGCGCACTCAGTCTCTTATGCCAATTTTATTATTTTTGAAGAATTTTGGGAAAAATCATGTAAATGGCAACAAAGATCTACAACTAATTAAATAAGCAAGAGATAATAAACAGGTAAGCAGTAAAGAGCTATAACTCAGCAAATAATAAGAGATAATGAGCATGCAAATAGTAAAGAGCTATAGCTAAGCAAATAACCAAGAGATAATGAACATATAAATGCTATAGCTAAGCATGTGAATAAGCAAGTGATATATGAATAAGCAATAAAGACAAGAAAACTATAGCTAAGTATGTAATCAAAGCAATAATAATGCTACAACTAAGCATACAATCAAGACAAGTCTAATGCTAGTCATGTCAACAAATGAATCATAGAATCGATAAAAGGGGTTTGCGAAAGAAAAGGGACTGTGGGACCCAATCCCACGAGAGGGGTGAGGCGCGAGTCACCACGCTCGCTCTTGGTCTCTCGTACCCACGCGAATG
>NW_027519948.1:30000-36140 GCF_043159265.1 Tasmannia lanceolata | reverse complement strand
TAATTGCTGTGGTATGGAAAATACCGGAACGGAAAGAATGGACAAGGAATAAAAATCTCACCGCTGATCCATTTGTAATACGTGAATGGGAGAAAAATCCGGATCAAACCTCTTAGATCTATTTACTTCGGCGAAAGAAAAAAAAGGGGCTTGTCCAAAGCTTTGTTATTTTAGTTAGGTTCAAGTCTGACGGGAATAATATTCTACGACTAGCAACTCATTGATTTTCAAACCGATCCACTTAATATCTATTATTTGATTTACTAATCCTTTATATTGGGATGAATAAAGACTCAAATGTTTTGCCAACTCCTCGTGGGGGGATGAATCCATATAATTTTGAATCAGAGCTCTGGATCTTTGTTCATCCCTCATAGTAATAATATCTTGGGGTTTGCAGCGATAACTTGGGATATCTACTATACGGCCATTAACTAAAATATGTCTATGATTAACTAATTGCCTGGCTCCCGGAATGGTCGAAGCCATACCCAATCGAAAAAGGATGTTATCCAAACGCATCTCAAGTAGTTGTAGTAAAACCTGACCTGTTGACCCTTTGGCTTTCCCAGCAATACGAACATATCTAAGTAATTGTTGCTCTGTCAGACCATAATGAAAACGCAATTTTTGTTTTTCTTCTAGACGAATACGATATTGAGATCTTTTCCCGGAACGCGATTGGTTTCTAAGATCACTTCCGGATCTAGGTCTTTTCCTAGTGAGTCCCGGTAAAGCCCCTAGACGGCGTATTTTTTTGAAACGAGGCCCTCGGTAACGAGACATAAAGACTCCTTAATTTTATTGAAATTTCATTTTACAGAATAAACCTAAATTAATACTGAACTAAACGATAAACGAAGCTAAATCCACTGAAGTACTACAAAGAGGAATAAGATGAATTGTATCAATATCCGTATTATTTTGTATATTGTATATATGGGAAGTTAAGGATCCTTTTCTTGATTTGTTCTGTATAGATCAAACGGCTCCAATCCGTTTTTTATTCTTTATTCATAGTTGGAAGTTCCCGCGACATAACATAATAGATCGGTAACCCGACATTTGGAGAAAAAAAAGGGGGGGGTCTTCTCAATATTCCTTGGTCTCAAGGAAAGATGATCAATCCTGATAAAAAAAAAAAAATAGAACAAATAGAGAAAGCCGACTATCGGAATCGAACCGATGACCATCGCATTACAAATGCGGTGCTCTAACCTCTGAGCTAAGCGGGCTCATATAACAGAAATAGTGCGTGAATAGGAATTCGGGAAACTATTGGGATCTTAGTTAGCTATTAGCTATTAATAATTATTAATATTAATTATTATAAATTATTATAACATATTAATTAATATTAATAATTATTAATATAATATGAATTTTGATTTTATTTTTGATTATTTTCTATTTGATTATTTATTTTGATTATTTCATTTATTAGTAGTCACTAGCACTAGAATTTTTTTTTTTCATTCAAATCAAATTTAAAAAACGCAAAATAATACTATATACATATGAAATAATTCTATATTCTATTATAGAATAGAATATAACTATTAGTTATAGCAGTTATAGCAGATTATATGAATTCTATTTCTATTAGAGTGTAGTTCCTAAGGAAAGGATAAGATAAGGATGCAATCCAGATCCTACTGAGATATTCCTTTTGTTTCATTCGGAAAGGGAGGAGATAGGACGAAAAAAAAAAAAAGAAGAATGAATATCGACCGTTCCAGTATTCCAAACTGCGCGGGAAAAATGAGAGGGGGGGGGAACATCTATATGTGGGATATATCCATCCATATTGAATTGCAGATACATCAATGATAGAATCATTTCTGATTGGACCAAATAATGGAATGGTCCTCCAATAGATATGAAAGAAGATGGGCAAGAAATAAAATAGGAGCAGACACTTTTTCGATATAGGAATCAGTATCTAATGAATTCAATGGTTCCAACATAAATGAAAGAAGGGGATGGGATCACAATGAGATCGAGATCTCATAAGGGGGATATGGCGAAATTGGTAGACGCTACGGGCTTGATTGGGTTGAGCCTTGGTATGGAAACCTACTAAGTGGTAACTTCCAAATTCAGAGAAACCCTGGAATTAAAAATGGGCAATCCTGAGCCAAATCCAGTTTTCTGAAAACAAGGGTTCAGAAAGCGAGAATCAAAAGAAGGATAGGTGCAGAGACTCAATGGAAGCTGTTCTAACGAACGGGGTTGACTACATTGGTAGAGGAATCCTTCTATCAAAACTCCAGAAAGGATGACCTTATTTAAGTACATAGACGTACTTAAATATCAAATGATTAATCACGACCCGAATCCGGATTTTTTGATTATTTATATGAAAAATTGCAGAATTCTTGCTAAATTAAATCGATTCCAAAAGGAAGAATCGAAGATTCAGTGATCAAATCATTTACTCCAGAGTCTGAAAGATCTTTTGAAGAACTGATTAATCGGACGAGAATAAAGATAGAGTCCCATTCTACATGTCAATACCGACAACAATGAAATTTATAGTAAGAGGAAAATCCGTCGACTTTTGAAATCATGAGGGTTCAAGTCCCTCTATCCCCAATAAAAAAAAAAAGGCCTATTTTATTCCATTCCCTAACCATTTATCCTCTTTTTTCGTCAGTGGTTCAAAATGAGCTTAGCTATGTTTCTCACTCACTCTACTCTTTCACAAATGGATCCGACCAGAAATCTTTCTCTCTTATCACAAGTCTTGTGATAGATATGATCTACGTACAAATGAACATATATGGCAAGGAATCTCCATTATTGAATCATTCACAGTCCATATCATTACTCTTACACTTACAAAGTCTTCTTTTTGAAGATCCAAGAAATTCCAAGGCTGAGGTAAGATTTTCTAATGTTTTTTGAGTCCCTTTAATTGACATAGACCCAAGCCCTCTAGTAGGATGATGCGTCGGGGATGGTCGGGATAGCTCAGCTGGTAGAGCAGAGGACTGAAAATCCTCGTGTCGCCAGTTCAAATCTGGTTCCTGGCACGTGGTTAATATATCGAATAGATACTCATACAAATGAATCGATATGGATCGGGATCCATATTCTATTCGTTAATAGTCTAGATCATGATACATACTTATCCATCTAGGGATATATCTAGATCCCCATTTTTTTTTTTGATGGGTAAAGAAAAGAATTAGATTCTGTTCCCTCTTCTTTTTTGTTTGTTCATACTGTACCTGCTCTCGCTCAAAAAGAATGTTAATACTTCATACATATTTGAATTGAAGTTAGTTGGCTGAAAACCCAAAAGTCTAGTCTAGAGAGGAATCGAAGGGTAGGAATAGACAGGATTCATTTCAGATACAGTACAAAGAAAATCTGATCCCCTTTTCATTTCTGAATTTTGAGTTCATAATTTCATATTTTCTTTCATATTCTATTTCTTCACTTTCTCTTTCTTCACTCCCTCCTACGTGACTTTTCGGGGCCCATCTAAGTGATGTGCGCGGTACAAAGTTCATGGTGCAGAACTCTTTTGATTCATCCTATTGGCTTTGCTCATCCGAAATGGATATCTTCCAAATTGGGGAATATCAATGAAGCCCCTTTAGTAGCCCATTCATAATACTGAGATGAGAGTCCAGTTATTCTGTTTCATCTAGAACAGAACATAAAAAGATTCCTTGAATATCTGGAGTCGTAGAAGTGAATATTAGTTTCTTATCATTCAATGAGCATCTTGTATTTCATAGAAATTGGGGGCAATATAATCCTTACGTAGGGGCCAGCCTATCCAACTTTCAGGCATCAAGATACGTTTCAGGCGTGGATGATTTTCATAAGAGATTCCCAACATATCATAAGATTCCCGTTCTTGAAAATCAGCACTTTTCCAAATCCAGAAAACAGACGGGATTCTAGGATTCCTCCTTGGGGCAAATACTTTTATGCATACCTCTTCGGGTTGATCCACACCATACTGTATTCTCGTAAGATGATACACACTAGCTAACAACCCGCCCGGTGCTACATCATAAGCACACTGGGAACGTAGATAATTGTAACCATATACATATGAAATGACAGCAATGGAGTACCAATCCTCGGGCTTTATTTGTAAAGTCTCTATTCCTTGGTAATCGAAGCCCAAAGATCTATGCACTAGCTCATGCTTGACTAGCCAAGCAGATAAACGACCTTGCATCTTCTTGATCTCTCCCACATTTGTATTTGTATGAGTATTTCACATTTACGATGAAATTTATGAAGATTTACCCGCTGTTTGTTATTCTGCACAAAAGCATCCTGCCTAATTCACTAATTCGTGGGAAGATAGCTGAACTTTTGTATTTGAAAGATGTTTCAGTTTCAGGAGGTATTTCTGAAGTAGATGGAGATTTATAGAGTAATCCTTGATCGTAATTTCCAGTATGAGTACTGCGTCCAACATGAAACTTGTGATTGGTAGTAAAATATCGATTTTCCTGTTGAGACCCAATTTGATCTTCATAGATTTCTCGAGATACTTTCTTACGAAGTTTCGTTATAGCATCTATAACTGCCTCTGGTTTGGGTGGGCAGCCCGGCAAATAGACATCCACAGGAATTAGCTTATCGACTCCCCGAACGGTACTATAAGAATCCGTACTGAACATCCCTCCTGTAATAGTACAAGCTCCCATCGCAATGACATATTTTGGTTCAGGCATTTGCTCATATAATCTCACTAAGGAAGGCGCCATTTTCATTGTTACTGTGCCGGCTGTTAAAATGAGGTCTGCTTGCCTAGGACTCGATCTTGGTACCAATCCATAACGATCAAAGTCGAATCGCGAGCCTATTAATGAAGCAAATTCAATGAAGCAACAACTGGTACCATAGAGAAGCGGCCATAAACTGGAGAGTCTTGACCAATTCGAAAGATCATTCGATGTAGTTGAAATAACTGAATTTTGGGTTGTTTGGTCAAGTAACGGAAACTCAATAGAATTAATAACTGTCTCAATGTAATCTTTTCTTTGTTTTTGATTTTGATTGTCTGAATATTCAGGAGCTAAGACCATTCCAATGCTCCTTTTCGCCATGCATAAACTGAACCAACAATTGGGATAAGCACGAAAATGAAAGCTTCTATAAATACAGATACACCCAATACATCGAAACTCATTGCCCATGGATAAAGAAAGACCGTTTCAACATCAAAAACAACAAAAACTAGAGCAAACATGTAATAGCGAATTCGGAATTGTAACCAAGCATCCCCCATTGGTTCTATACCCGATTCATAACTAGAGAGTTTCTCTGGTCCTTCACTAATCGGGGCTAAAACTCCCGAAATTAGAAATGCTAAAATAGGAATAAGACTTGATATTATTAGAAATGCCCAGAAAATATCATATTCGTAAAGCAGAAACATAGATGCACTCTCATGAATGTGGAATATACCGAATTAGTCGATTCAAATTGGAATTGTCAATTCATCCATAACTGCTTAGTCGAAACAACAATTTTGATCGAACCACATAGTTGAGTTTGTTTGCTGCGGGTCATGCCTCGTTTCAAGATTCATCCAATAGAATCCCACTTACCCTTTCTTCAATTCTATTTAGATATGGTGTAGACATATTATGTTCTTGTACAAATAAGACTCTCTCACTTTACCTTGGGTTTTCTATAAAAAAAAAAATAAATGAAAGAATATTTTCATTTTCATCAAAAATGAATAAAAAAAAGATTAATTCAATATTAATTATATTATCTATAATTATGTGAAAATAAAATGGAAATATTCCATTTTCAATGAAAATATTCAATGAATATAATATAATAATATAATAAAATCAAAGAAGAGGTCTGGCTCATTTTTTTTTTTCTCTTTTGTAGTAGAATGCCTAGCTCGGGATTTAGGGTATATTCTACTCGGTTGGCGTTGGTGTATTCTTTTCATTAAGATCGGGGTATAGAATCATTGTTTCTATTGATTCGATATGAATACATAAACAGAAACAGAATGCATCGACCAATTAGACTCTCTCCTTGTCCCAGATTTATACTTAATTGATTTGATTCAATCTTCAATCTGTTGAATTATGAGGAACCCTTACATAGAACAACTCATGGGTTCCTATACCCAAATTAGATAC
>NW_027519948.1:5000-22500 GCF_043159265.1 Tasmannia lanceolata | reverse complement strand
TATGATCGTTACATGTATGATATTAAATATAGTTGGAATAATCACATTAATAGTTGCATTGATAGTTATCTTCATCCTGAAATCAGTATTGAGAGTTATATTTCAAGTAGTAGCGACAATTACGGTGACAGTTACATTTCTAGTTTCATTTGTAATGAAAGTGTAAGTGTTAGTGACAATGGGAGTTCAAGTATAAGAACTAGTGGTAATGGCAGCGATTTCAATATAAGAGGAAGATCTAATGATTTCGATATAAATAAAAAATACAGACATTTATGGGTTCAATGCGAAAATTGTTATGGATTAAATTATAAGAAATTTTTTAGGTCAAAAATGAATATTTGTGAACAATGTGGATATCATTTGAAAATGAGTAGTTCAGATAGAATCGAACTTTCGATTGATCCGGGCACTTGGGATCCTATGGATGAAGACATGGTCTCTATCGACCCCATTGAATTTCACTCGGAGGAGGAACCTTATAGAGATCGTATCGATTCTTATCAAAGAAAGACAGGTTTAACCGAGGCTGTTCAAACAGGCATAGGTCAACTAAATGGTATTCCCATAGCAATTGGGGTTATGGATTTTCAGTTCATGGGGGGTAGTATGGGATCCGTAGTAGGCGAGAAAATAACCCGTTTGATCGAGTATGCTACTAATGGATCTCTACCTATTATTATGGTGTGTGCTTCTGGAGGAGCACGCATGCAAGAAGGAAGTTTGAGCTTGATGCAAATGGCGAAAATATCTTCCGCTTCATATAATTATCAATCAAATAAAAAGTTATTCTATGTATCAATCCTTACATCTCCTACAACCGGTGGAGTGACAGCCAGTTTTGGTATGTTGGGAGATATCATTATTGCCGAGCCCAATGCCTACATTGCATTTGCGGGTAAAAGAGTAATTGAACAAACATTGAATAAGACAGTACCCGACGGTTCACAAGCGGCTGAGTATTCATTCCATAAGGGCTTATTCGATTCAATCGTACCACGTAATCCTTTAAAGGGTGTTCTGAGTGAATTATTTCAGCTACATGGTTTCTTTCCTTTGAATCAAAATTCAAGTAATGAAAACCTATAATAGAATAAAATAAATCGAATCGAAGTGTTGTATATTTCTATATCTCCCGAGAACCTCCATTTTTGACTTGACTATGAATTCCTGTTGGATCAGATTCTAACGAATTTTTGGGGAACTCATAATAAACCCCTTATTCTCCTTATTAAAATAAAAAGATAAGGACGGGAGAACAAGAATAATAAAGCGGATTATCATACGTATATTTCGTGTAGAAAGATGAATAGGTACATTTATTTAGTTCTACATTCCTTGAACTTATTATATACTTATAATACTTATAATAGATAGACTTATCATAAGATATCTTTTATAACAGGAGATATCTTTTATAACAGGTACAAATATTAAATCGAGGCACCTATTCTATGACAGATCTCAACTTACCCTCTATTTTTGTGCCTTTAGTGGGCCTAGTATTTCCGGCAATTGCAATGGCGTCTTTATCTCTTCATGTTCAAAAAAACAAGATTGTTTAGATCCGATGGGACTAAATCTCATCAATTTATTTCAACACTTGGACTTGGATCATAATACAGATACCTATTTAGTGGAATATGGTACGATATGTGGCTCCCCTCGAACACAAAAATAATACAAATAACAAATAAAAAGGAAAAGGCTGTTATGTTATGCATGCAGATACATGATCTATGGATAAATGCATGTATATGCGGGTATAGCTGTTTTAAAATAGATCGGCGGATATCTATATCTGAAATAGAAAGTAAATGTATCTATATGTTATGTAGATATACATAATGGGATCATATGAAGGGGATGTTATTATTTTATATCTAACCAATTCGATGAATTACTGCTAAGGGTTCACATCATAATAGTGCTAGTTGATGAGAGTTACTTCGGGAGCCAAAAAGGTAAAGTCAAATTCATTTGGCTTATTCTCTCAATTCCAATAGAATGCAACTGGATCTAGTATGAACTGGCGATCAGAACGTATATGGATAGAACTTATAACGGGGTCTCGAAAAACAAGTAATTTCTGCTGGGCCTTTATCCTTTTTTTAGGTTCGCTAGGATTCTTATTGGTTGGAACTTCCAGTTATCTTGGTAGGAATTTGATATCCTTATTCCCGTCTCAGCAAATAATTTTTTTTCCACAAGGGATCGTGATGTCTTTTTATGGGATCGCGGGTCTGTTCATTAGTTCCTATTTGTGGTGCACAATTTCGTGGAATGTGGGTAGTGGTTATGATCGATTCGATAGAAAAGAAGGGGTCGTGTGTATTTTTCGTTGGGGATTTCCTGGAATAAATCGTCGAATCTTCCTTCGATTTCTTATGAGAGATATCCAGTCGATCAGAATGGAAGTTAAAGAGGGCCTTTATTCCCGTCGTGTCCTTTATATGGAAATTAGAGGCCAGGGAGCTATCCCCTTGACTCGAACTGATGAGAATTTGACTCCACGAGAAATTGAACAAAAAGCTGCCGAATCGGCCTATTTCTTGCGTGTACCAATTGAAGTATTTTGAAATAAACTGTGATGAAGAATGAATGTTTTCTTTCTCAGTATGAGGGAAGGAGCTCAGGAATCCCCTTTTACTTTTAATATAAGCGAAGTTTCTTCGGAACGTTCATTCGAGCAAATCATGTTAGATTCTATTTCACCCGTTCTGTTGGTAATGCCGCTGTACTGTGGCCTATAGAATAAAGCAAGCAAGCAGGCATATATGGAACAACCATAATAAGAAGCAAGTTTTGTCCACCAAAACTATTTTTATGCATATGGAACTCAACTCAATTCTTTCATATTAGTAAGAAGTCCAATAAGTATGTATTCATCACACATATCAGAACATTTCGGAATACAGTACAGAATTCATCTTTTTAGGCCCAATATTTTGAATTGATACGTTAGATACAGATGGATCATCTCTCATAAATTATCTCCCTTTTGTCATTTGTCAATCGATCTTTCTTTTTATCTTATCCTCTCTTTTGCTCCTTGATGGCCAAACGATTGGATCTTTCATAACCATCCAATTTCTCTCTCCTTTTGCCACTCCTTTCGGATTTCATCATCAATATTCTTCAAAAATATCCCTTCAATTATTCCTGGGCTGTGGGTAGCCAGCCAAACATTTCGAAATAATTGATTGATCGAGGGGGAGTTTTTTTGTCTCAAAATCCGAATAATATTCATTACTTCAAGTGGTTGCATTCATCGAAAGGAACAAATGAAGATGCAATTGGTTCGAATTTGACCATGGGATATCTGGAAACAATATTTGATTATTTCTTTCATTTGAAATGGGCCCTTATTTTTTCATTTCATTTTTATTTGATTCTATTTCTATATTCTTTCCAGATCCAAGGACTAAACAATGAAAAAAAAAAAGTGCCAAAAAAGAAAAAAGCATTGACTCCCCTCCCATATCTTGCATCTATAGTCTTTTTGCCCTGGTGGATCTCTCTCTCATTTAATAAAAGTCTGGAACCTTGGGTTACTCATTGGTGGAATACCAGGCAATCCGAAACTTTTTTGAATGATATTCAAGAAAATAACGTTCTAGAAAGATTCATAGAATTAGAAGAACTATTCCTGTTGGACGAAATGATAAAGGACTACCAGGAGACACAGATACAAAAGTTTCGTATAGGAATCCACAAAGAAACGATACAATTGATCAAAATGCACAATGAAGATCATATCCATATCATTTTGGATTTCTCGGCAAATATAATCTGTTTCGCTATTCTAAGCGGTTATTCTATTCTGGGTAATGAAGAACTTCTCATTTTGAATTCTTGGGTTCAGGAATTCCTCTATAACTTAAGTGACACAATAAAAGCTTTTTCTATTCTTTTATTAACTGATTTATGTATCGGATTCCACTCGCCTTATGGTTGGGAACTAATGATTGGCTCGATCTACAAAGATTTTGGATTTTCCCATAACGATCAAATTATATCTGGTCTTGTTTCTACCTTTCCAGTCATTCTAGATACAATTTTGAAATATTGGATCTTCCATTATTTAAATCGTGTATCTCCTTCACTTGTAGTCATTTATCATTCAATGAATGAATGAAGAACTCATTTGATCCGCTGATATCAATCAAATAATCCCACTCTTTATACTTTTACCCGTCCAGGGAATTCGATTCCTCCTATATTCCAGTACAATTATTCCAGTACAATATCAGAATCGTGGATAGGGAACTATACTATACTAACTATATTAGCTACCTACCTAATTTATTGTAGAAATTTCCGGGATCAATGATTGGACCATGCAAAATAGAAATACCTTTTCTTGGGTAAAGGAACAAATGACTCGATTCATTTCCGTATCGATCATGATATATGTAATAACTAGGACATCTATTTCAAATGCATATCCTATTTTTGCGCAGCAGGTGTTATGAAAATCCACGAGAAGCAACTGGGCGTATTGTATGTGCCAATTGCCATTTAGCTAATAAACCCGTGGATATTGAGGTTCCACAAGCTGTGCTTCCTGATACTGTATTTGAAGCAGTTGTTAGAATCCCTTATGATATGCAACTGAAACAAGTTCTTGCTAATGGTAAAAAGGGGTCTTTGAATGTGGGGGCTGTTCTTATTTTACCCGATGGATTCGAATTAGCTCCCCCCGATCGTATTTCTCCCGAGATGAAAGAAAAGATAGGCACTCTGTCTTTTCAGAGTTATCGCCCCACTAAAAAAAATATTCTTGTGATAGGTCCTGTTCCTGGTCAGAAATATAGTGATCGTCTTTCCCATTCTTTCTCCGGACCCTGCTACTAAGAAAGACGTTAACTTCTTAAAATATCCTATATACGTAGGTGGGAACAGGGAAGGGGCCAGATTTATCCCGATGGGGGTAAGAGTAACAATACAGTCTATAATGCTACAGGAGCGGGTATAGTAAGCAGAATAGTACGTAAAGAAAAAGGGGGGTATGAAATAACCATAGCTGATGCATCGGATGGACACCAAGTAATTGATATTATACCTCCAGGACCGGAACTTCTTGTTTCAGAGGGTGAATCTATCAAGCTTGATCAACCATTAACGAGTAATCCTAATGTGGGTGGATTTGGTCAGGGAGATGCAGAAATAGTACTTCAAGATCCATTACGTGTCCAAGGGTTGTTGTTCTTTTTGGTATCTGTTATTCTGGCACAAATCTTTTTGGTTCTTAAAAAGAAACAGTTTGAGAAGGTTCAATTGTCCGAAATGAATTTCTAGATACATGGATCCATCAAATTGGTAAAAAGAGACGAACTATTGTTGATCGATGCAATTATGTATGATCAAAAAAATAATGAAAAGCTTTTTTCTTTATACTGTTTTTCGGCGAGATGTCAGGAATTGTTTGTGCCCCGTTCCTAGTAATAATATGTATATTCTGAAGAAGGCTACTTGACATTTTTTTTTTTTTCAAAAAAAAATTGGAGTGGTGTGACTATGCCAGGCCTCTTAATCCCAGATTATAAATGCCATGTAATGCATCAATAGTTTTTGATTCTATTGTACCTAATAGAATCGAATTCTATTAGATAATAGGCAAGGAAGAAAATAAATGGCAAGGAATAAATGAAAGTAACAAATGATTCTAGGAGGGATTGCTCGTCTTACTAATCTTCCACACAAGAAAAGGAATTTTTCACCCTTTTCCTGTGTGGAAATAATAATGATTCTTGATCCTGTTCGTTAAAGATTACGATTTTCTTTTCCAGGACTATTATAACCTCTTTCTTTAGATTCATAAGCAGTAGTGGACAAACAAAAAAAAAGGGGGGGGCGGGGGGAATCACTCATTGAGCAAATAGAACTTCTTCAATGAACTTATAAAAAAAAAAAAGCAAATTTTCGCTGTGATGAGATAATCAATAAGGATTTGGATATGTGCAAAAATCCAAGATTTTCACTTTTTTTTTTTCACCACACTCGGGCATTAAATTAAGTGTCTTTTGCTTGAAATTTTATTTATGGAGTATGGTTCATTTCCATACTAATTGGAATTGATTTGAAGAATGTCTCATCTGTAGAAATCCATATTGTGTCATCCATAAAATCGATTGATTCCTTCTTTCTTCTTGCTTCGGAAGAGTCCGTCCATACTATAGAGGAACAGATACTATGACAATCAAGGGATTAAATTCTTCAAAAACATCATTAGAAACAAAGGAATGGGGTGGTTTTAAACATCGGATCGAAGCAAAGGATCCGTTTTGTCATTTCTACGAATCAAATATTCTTCTTATGTTGACTGAATGAATTTCCAACCTTTATGTTATGAAATGGATCAAAGTCTCGCTGGAAGAGTAAGAACTCAACAGGACCTTACCCCTCTTTGTTTTGTCTGATTCGAGGGGTAAGGTCCTGTTGAGTTCTTACTTTTTCATGTCCACAATCCGGTTCTCATCCGATCACTATAGGGATGAGCCCAATCCGGAGTATGAACCGTAAAAGAAAATACCTATTGAACCAATCACAGGAATACCAGTTACAGTACCTATCAGCCAAAGAGGAATCCTTCCAGTAGTATCGGCCATTTACCCCGCTTCCCTCCACATTTCATCAAGTGGTCATGCTAGAGACATAAACAGTCATGGATAATTATGAGGATGATATCCTTCCGAATGGGATAAGAGAATTCCTACTATTCTCTTTCTTTCTCTCAATTGAAGAAATAATTGGAAAATAAAACAGCAAGTACAAAAATGAGTAATAACCCCCAGTAGAGGCTGGTACGATTCAATTCAACATTTTGTTCGTTCGGGTTTGATTGTGTCGTAGCTCTATAATTCAGATTAGGTTTATCGTTGGATGAACTGCATTGCTGATATTGACCCCAAAAAAGAAACGGTAGGTACAGCCAGTCCGTGAACGGCCAACCAGCGCACTGTAAAAATTGGATAGGTTCGATCTATGGTCATTGAGGCCTCCTAAAAGGATCTACTAAATTCATCGAGTTGTTCCAAAGGGTCAAAACGGCCAGTTATTAATGGAATCCCCTGTCGGCTCTCTGTGAAATACTCGTTTGGCCGAGGGCTTCCAAACACATCATAAGCTAAACCCGTGCTGACGAATAACCAACCCGCAATGAATAGGGAAGGTATAGTAATACTATGAATAACCCAGTATCGAATACTGGTGATAATATCAGCAAAAGAACGTTCTCCCGTGCTTCCAGACATGCTGAGCTCCACATATTCTTGTACAGTCAAAGGGGGATCGATTCCTTGAAAGATGGGATCAGTAAATGGAAAACTACTGATATTTCATCTTTGTGAGATCGTCAATATTGTACCGAAGGTGTATTTAGAGTATACCGAATCAGTATAGCTATCCTTCCTCTGACACAGCAACGCAGTTTCAATCAGTATCGAAAAGAAATGGTACATAATTCCCCTTTTCCTTTCTTGTTACTTGTCTATGCGGAACCGCGTGTCATTCAATCAAAAATTGATCAAATTTCTGTAGTATAGGGTTTCAAGTATTGGCTTTGGACTAGAAACTGAAGTTCTTAGTAAAGTTTGAGTCAACGGGTTCTAGTTCTAATAATTAATGAACGAGATTATCATATTCCACACAATTCAATTAGATGCAAAATATAGAAATCCCCTCTCATGGTTGTAGAAAAGATATTTTTCTTTTTTTCTAATCCTTTCATTTCAAGTAATTGGTTGGTTCTACAGTAGTAGATAGTATTCGATGAAAGAAAGAGAAGAAACAATAAATAGTTTGAACAATCAATATTCGTGATGCAACCATTACTGGATTAGATCCAAAGGTTCCTTCTTGACCTAGCTACAAGGATGGAACTCCATGATATGGAAAGACAGACTGTGGAACCTAAAAGGATAATAGGAATTGATAAATTGAAAAAGAAAAGAAATAAATGGTCAAAATGGAAATTCTTTTGAAATCCAATTCTTTTATTCTATAGTTATTCAAAGATAATTTCATTTTTGAATGAAGTTACACGACACAGTTCTTCTGACTATTACTTTACTCACGAGTTGCTCAATGAATCTGTTGATTTGAAATCCCGACATTGGTAGATGTCACAGATGATAAATCAATCTTTTTTTTTTTTTCTACCTCTGCTACTCTATCTTTGTCAGTGCCGTCTATAATGACTGATGAATCAAGAACTTTCAATTGGAACTGATTCTGTCAATTGGTATTTTTTCTGATCATCACATCTCGCAAAAATTGAAACTTAGGTAAGTGCTTTATAAACATATGTAAAAAAAAAAGAACGTATCTCATTTAGCTCCTTCATGCCCACTATAACTAGTTATTTCGGTTTTCTACTAGCTGCTTCAACTATAACCCCAGCTCTATTGATTGGTCTGAGCAAGATACGACTTATTTGAAATTAATTGAATGAATAATTCATCAAAATAAATAGTTCTGTGAGATTTCAGGTATTCGATAGTTCCTTCCCGCGTTAATTACCAATTCTTGATCATTGAGATTCATGGGTGATTCGGAGTAATATTTAGGGATAGATATTACCTCTATTTTTACCCTTTCCAACAAATTGAAATGATTGAAGTTTTTCTATTTGGAATCGTCTTAGGTCTAATTCCTATTACTTTGGCCGGATTATTCGTAACTGCATATTTACAATACAGACGCGGAGATCAGTTGGACCTTTGATTGAGTAACATCTCTTTTTTGATTGACCTCCTTCTTAAGCTGCAGGAGGTCAAATTCAGGTTGCAGTTCAAGTTAGTAAAGTTATTTTATTGTGATTCAACATTACAAAAACAGAATCACGCTCTGTAGGATTTGAACCTACGACATCGGGTTTTGGAGACCCACGTTCTACCGAACTGAACTAAGAGCGCTTTCTTATGACAGGAGATACAACTGTAAAGAAAGGGATTCTTTTTGTACCCCCAATACACCTTGCATGCATGTAGTATCATAAAATGCAAAATTATGTCCAGTCCAGTCCAATTTGAATCGATCTCAACTGATCCCTCGTTACTGCCCATAGGAGAAGTAATAGGTAGGGATGACAGGATTTGAACCCGTGACATTTTGTACCCAAAACAAACGCGCTACCAAGCTGCGCTACATCCCTTTCAATTGTTGTACAGTTTCATTGTAGGGAATCCTTGTCTTGTTTTCCACATCGTTATTTCCTAATATCTAGAGACAATTTCTCTTGCCATTTCTTCTTTTTGATTTCATATAATCAAAGAATTATATACATATGAAACCTAACGTATAAAAAAATGAATATTTATCGGTAATGCTCAGTAAGAAAGGGTCATCTTTTTCTGTTTTAGGGACAAGTAGATCTAATCCACCGGATTATTGTACATATTCATTTTCATTTTAGTTCGGGATTAGGGATTTCGTGTACAAATACAAGTGATCTTTAGCTACAGATACATCTGATCATATATGTATTCCAATAAAGAAGGAGGATTTTCAATGCGAGATATAAAAACATATCTCTCCGTGGCACCTGTGCTAACTACGCTATGGTTCGGGTCTTTAGCAGGTCTATTGATAGAGATCAATCGTTTATTCCCAGATGCGTTGACATTCCCCTTTTTTTCATTCTAGTTATTGACATGGGAAGGGGTGAAGAAGATTAGAGATACAACAAATTCTCTGTGACTAATCCACCCTTTTGAATTTTTTTTTTAAGTTGTTTAGGAAGGAAAGAGAAAGAAAAGTGGATTAAACCTCAGCGAAACTCGGGCTCAGCATAGAATTAATAGAGGGAGAACAGAAATAGAAATGTGGGTCTAGGACAGGCTGTTCAAGAGCATACAAGATAGTAAATGAAATACTGACTGGGATTAGAAATAATGGATAGTTAGAAATAATTGTATTACTTATTATTACTCTATTGATTGCAGCGAAATCTTTCATAATTGGATTTCGAGTTATCAGTTAGCAACTTCTATTTATTTTTCCTTCTTTTCGTATTCTTCGATTCAGATCGAAAATAGAAGAGTGGAGGGAATCCAAAATCCAAAGGAGGTTCATGGCCAAGGGTAAAGATGTCAGAATAAGAGTTATTTTGGAATGTACCAGTTGTGTCCGAAATGATTTAAATAAGGAATCGCGGGGCATTTCCAGATATATTACTCAAAAGAATCGACACAATACGCCTAGTCGATTGGACTTGAGAAAATTCTGTCCTTATTGTTACAAGCATACGATTCATGGGGAGATAAAGAAATAGATCGAACAGAATAGAATGTCTGTTCCACCCTTCCAAGGAACAGGACAAAATTACATATAGATAGATATATAAAATATAAACAAATCAAGTACTATTACTATTTCGGTCGGATCCGAAACCGAAATGAATGAAGAAATAAGATTTTAGAGATAAGGAATAAATCATGGATAAATCCAAGCGACCCTTTCGTAAATCCAAGCGATCTTTTCGTAGGCGTTTGCCCCCAATTGGATCGGGGGATCGAATTGATTATAGAAATATGAGTTTAATTAGTCGATTTATTAGTGAACAAGGAAAAATATTATCTAGACGAGTGAATAGATTGACCTTGAAACAACAACGATTAATTACTATTGCTATAAAACAAGCTCGTATTTTATCTTCGTTACCTTTTCTTAATAATGAGAAACAATTTGAAAGAACCGAGTCGACCCCTAGAACTGCTGGTCCTAAAACCAGAAATAAATAGGCCTACTTCTCAATTGAATCAAAACTCTAATTGGAATTCAAACTCAGATTGAGGTTTTGTTCGAAAAAGCCGAGATACTTGATTGTCGCGTCGTAAGAAAAAAAAAAAAAGAATGAATGGGGAAGAAAAAATATTTTTTTTTATTGAAAAGTGTTCGTTCATTTCTAATATTTATCATATTCATTTCTACTCTACCTTCCCGGAGTTCATTCTCCGGGGAACTCCGTTTAAATCATTTCGGTGAATTCGTTCCAGTCGCCTTATTTGATAATCTCATTTGAAATCATGTAAATGCAATTCCTATTTGATATAGCTATTTGTGCAAGTATTTTACGATTAAGAAGCAACTGCCTCTTGTACAGATCGTGCATTAATCGACTATAACTATAGGATACCCCATTTTCACGAGTTACTGCATTTATCCGAGTGATCCACAAACGACGAAAATCTCTCTTTTGCCTGCATCTATCCCGATGACTGGAAACCAAAGCTCTCATTTTCTGTTGAGTAGTAGTTCGAGTAAGTCTTGAATGAGCCCCTCGAAAGGTTGATGCAAATAAACGAATTTTTGTTCGACGTCTCCGAGCTATATATCCCCGCCTAACTCTGGTCATTGAATCAAATGAAACCTTGATGAATAACTAATTGATTTCTTTTCTTTCAGTCATTCTTTTCCCCTCCCCTAGTTTATTAGTAACAAAACGGATTCTTCCGATGTATAAAATAAAAATTCCAATGGCTTTTGCTACTATGACCTTCCCAACCACGATTTTTGATTTCTTCCAGGCATTTCACCTCGGAATAAGAAATTGTACCGATATTAGATATAAAATATCTAGTAAATAGGTAGTAATAAATAGAGAAAAATGGAGAAATAAATAAATAGTGGCTTCCATCGTTTCTATGATTACTTCTTAAACGGTGAGGTCCTCTCTATACACCGGAGCTCCTTCCCCCATTTAATCAATGTTATTAGTAACTTGTACAGTTCACACTCTTTGGCTCTACCCATAAAATTATCCAGTATATAGGTCTTTTCACAATGAGATCCATCCATACAGTGACGGCATTTAATTATGAAGGTTGGCTAGGTAGCTAACCCTGTTAGTCCGTTCTTGCAAGAGTAGAAGCATAATCTTTCTGCTTTTAAAATACTATTTTCCCCGCTTAATGGATAACCATTTGCTACCAATGGGGAATTGATTTTCATCTCAAATCGAGGTGATTGGATTTGCACCAATGGAAACCATAAATTCCATACACAATAGAGGTATATGATAGATCTTTATTTTGAGATAGTGAATGGAATGGAGTTCTTCCATTCTATCCTACTCATTGGTACTGGTCATTGATACTGGAAAAATCGTCTCATTTGTTCCAGATCATGATCTGAACGAGTCGCACATACACCCTAGTACATGTTCCTCGACGCTGAGGACATCCTCGAAGGGCAGGGGATTTCGTGACATTTTTGATTGGCTGTCTTGTGTTTCTAATAAGTTGTTTAATAGTTGGCATGCTGAATCGTATACAGAATGGGCTGGTTTAGATCGATCCTAACCGGATGATTATGAATTACTTCCATTTCATATAATATTTTTACCAGGTTAAGAAGATAAAATATCAAATCACGGCTCATTCGAATTATGGTTCGAAATGGAATCAAGAATTTATGTGAAATCCCCGGTATTTTCGACCGCGACAACATCAACAATGCCATGGGCTTGGGCTTCTGTTGCTGACATAAAAACATCCCTTTCCATGTCTTCGGATATAACCCATAAAGGCTTGCCGGTTCTTTGTACATAAACCCTTGTGAGGGTTTCGCGGAGTTTCAGTAGTTCTTCCGCTTCCAGGATAAATTCTCCTGTGGGTGCCTCATAAAAAGAACTAGCAGGTTGGTGGATCATAACCCTGATGATATAACATAATGAACGGTTCCTCTATCTCGCACGATCGGTCGAAGGGAAGGGATAAAGAATAACAAGAATAAAAAGATAGAATTAGAATTGAACAACCGTACAGGCATCTTTTATGCATTGCATACGGCTCCGCAATGGAATTTCCTTTTCCCTTCCATCGAAGAAAGAGACAAATAGAATCCATCAGACCCAGATCGTTGAATGATCCATTTACCATCTTTCCTTTCGGAGGAGTCAAAAAATACTATGATGGTTCCGTTGCTTTATATATTTATCTCGTCTGTGATTCAGCAATCCCAAAGTTTCTTTATGATCCGATCAAATAAGGAAAAAATGATCTTTTTTTTTTTTCATTTTCGTACTCTTTCATAACATAAATATCGGAAAGAGGCTTCTGGTGTGAAAGCAAAAAAAAGGTTTGTGACGCTGAAATGGACCCCCGATACATAAGATCAAATCGTAAATAACCTTTGTTTCATACTACTATCTCGATATATAATCTCATGTTATGTTATGAAAAAAAAATAATAGTTTGCTCATATCGAACTCGAAGTGCCATGCTATTATTACTTATTATTCATATTCCATATGGCGAAGGCATAGTCTTCTTTTTTTTTTCTCAAATAAAAAAAAACTCATTGGCGCCAAGCGTGAGGGAATGCTAGACGTTTGGTAATTTCTCCTCCGACTAGGAGAAAAGATCCCATTGAAGCGGCTAATCCCATGCATATTGTATGTATGTCTGGTGGCACAAATTGCATAGTATCATAAATAGCTATTCCTGGTATTACCCATCCGCCGGGAGAGTTTATAAACAAATACAGATCCCTGGTATCATCCTCTATACTGAGATATACCATGAGACCAACAAGTTGATTCGAGATCTCGCTATCAACCTCTTGTCCTAAAAAAAGTAATCTTTCTCGATGAAGTCGGTTGATTAGGACAAAATTGTATCCCTTAGGAACCGCACACGCACCTTTGGATGCATACGGTTCAAAAAATCAAAATTGCGAAAAAAAAAAAAGAATTCATTGAACTTATCGAACTAACCCCTCATTGATGTATTCTTTCATCGAGATCCAAATCACGATGTAATTTTCTTGTTCCTAAATGGGCCTCTTCAATTCTTTTAGGTTTATGCTCTACTCCGGGTAAAGATCTGCCCGAATTCTATTTGCACATATAGGACAAATGATCACAGTACCGCTTCTTTTTGTTCCGACTTCTTTTTTTTTTTCAATTCGTTTTCATGTTCATGCCTTCCGCCAAATATTCGACTAATCATATTATTCCATTAATTGGTAGTTTTAGAGGTATAAATAGGGATCATTTATGATACGAGTAGTAATCATACATAGATTACCAATTTGGTATTTTTTGAACGGAGCCTGGATACTTCATTTTATTGGTCCAAGCCAACCATAAATTCTTCTAATTGAGAATATTGATCCCCAACCAACAAATAAATTGATCTAATTGCATTGCACTTCACGCTCCGAATTGAATTATTGATGGTTTAATCAATCTTTCTTGGGTGAAACAGAGGATATCTCGATCGGGGGAGAGAACGGGGAAATCCCATATGACCCAATATGTCTGACAAGTCGCACTATACGTCAACCCAAACTGCATCTTCCTCTCCAGGACTCCGAAAAGGTACTTTTGGAACACCAATAGGCATAAAATGAAAGAAAAATTAAGTACTCTATTTCACTTTGATGTGGAAACGTAACAATGGGTTTATTGTCTTCATAATATTGTCGTTTATCGTATTTTATCCATAGATTGGAAGGTTCATGGAGAAGACGGGTTGAATAAAGGAAAATTCGTACAAATGGATCGTTCGAAGGATGAACAAGTATCTATGCATTCGCTCACAAAAATAGGATCAATCCCCCCATTGCGTATTGGTACTTATCGAGTATAGAATAGATCTGCTTCTCTTTGTTCCTACGAACAGAATTGTTAAATTATTACCAATGGAACGGAATAAATATTAACTCTTGCTTTGAGATAATCCACTGAAAAGGCGAGGTCCATAGCATCAATCAGTCTTTTCCAATGTGATAAAGTTACATAGTGTCTATTTTTTCTTTGATAAAATAAGGGGTATTTCCATGGGTTTGCCTTGGTATCGTGTTCATACCGTCGTATTGAATGATCCCGGTCGGTTACTTTCTGTCCATATAATGCATACAGCTCTAGTTTCTGGTTGGGCCGGTTCGATGGCTCTATACGAATTAGCCGTTTTTGATCCCTCTGATCCCGTCCTTGATCCAATGTGGAGACAAGGTATGTTCGTTATACCCTTCATGACTCGTTTAGGGATAACCAATTCATGGGGTGGTTGGAGTATCACAGGAGGAACTATAACGAATCCGGGTATTTGGAGTTACGAAGGTGTGGCTGGGGCACATATTGTGTTTTCTGGCTTGTGCTTCTTAGCAGCCATCTGGCATTGGGTGTATTGGGACCTAGAAATATTCTGTGATGAACGTACGGGAAAACCCTCTTTGGATTTGCCCAAGATCTTTGGAATTCATTTATTTCTCTCAGGGGTGGCTTGCTTTGGGTTTGGCGCATTTCATGTAACAGGCTTGTATGGTCCTGGAATATGGGTGTCCGATCCTTATGGTCTAACCGGAAAAGTACAATCTGTAAATCCAGCGTGGGGCGCAGAAGGTTTTGATCCTTTTGTTCCGGGAGGAATAGCCTCTCATCATATTGCAGCGGGGACATTGGGGATATTGGCGGGACTATTCCATCTTAGTGTCCGCCCGCCCCAACGTTTATACAAAGGATTACGTATGGGCAATATTGAAACTGTACTTTCTAGTAGTATCGCTGCTGTCTTTTTTGCAGCTTTCGTCGTTGCTGGAACTATGTGGTATGGTTCAGCAACTACTCCCATAGAATTATTTGGTCCCACTCGTTATCAGTGGGATCAGGGATACTTCCAGCAAGAAATATATCGAAGAGTTGGAGCCGGGCTAGCCGAAAATCTGAGTTTATCGGAAGCTTGGTCTAAAATTCCCGAAAAATTAGCTTTTTATGATTACATCGGTAATAATCCGGCGAAGGGGGGATTATTCAGAGCAGGCTCAATGGACAATGGGGATGGAATAGCTGTTGGATGGTTAGGACACCCCATCTTTAGAGATAAAGAGGGGCATGAGCTTTTTGTACGTCGTATGCCTACTTTTTTTGAAACATTTCCGGTGGTTTTGGTAGACGGAGACGGAATTGTGAGAGCGGATGTTCCTTTTAGAAGGGCAGAATCGAAGTATAGTGTCGAACAAGTAGGTGTAACTGTTGAGTTCTATGGTGGCGAACTCAATGGGGTCAGTTATGGCGATCCTGCTACTGTGAAAAAATATGCTAGACGTGCCCAATTGGGTGAAATTTTTGAATTAGATCGTGCTACTTTGAAATCCGATGGTGTTTTTCGTAGCAGTCCAAGGGGTTGGTTTACTTTTGGACATGCTACGTTTGCTTTGCTCTTCTTTTTCGGACACATTTGGCATGGGGCTAGAACCTTGTTCAGAGATGTTTTTGCTGGTATTGACCCTGATTTGGATGCTCAAGTGGAATTTGGAACATTCCAAAAACTTGGAGATCCAACTACAAGGCGACAAGTAGTCTGATACAACATTACTCTAGCGTCTTTTGCCTCTATTTGATTTTTTTTTGATTTGACATAAGGTTAGGGTACCGTAGAAATCTTGATTTTAATCATCGCCTTTTCTTTGACTCTTGCCCTTTCTTTACTTTATCTGGGAAATGTTCCCAAATGCACAGGTGTGGAAGCTATAATTGTAAACCACGATCGAATCCATGGAAGCATTGGTTTATACATTCCTGTTAGTCTCGACTCTAGGGATAATTTTTTTCGCTATCTTTTTTCGAGAACCACCTAAGGTTCCGACAAAAAGGATGAAATGATTTTTTATTATCTCAATTGAAGTAATGAGCCTCCCAATACAATATGGGAGGTTCATTATTTCAACTAGTCCCCGTGCTCCTCGAATGGATCTCTTAGTTGTTGAGAGGGTTGCCCAAAAGCGGTATATAAGGCGTACCCAGTAAAGCTTACAAGTGAACCAGATATGGAGATGGCGACTAGGGTTGCTGTTTCCATTATTAGATAATTTCAAGACCACGACGGATCTACGCTACGAGAAGATCGTTTATTTACAACGGAATAGTATACAAAGTCAACAGATCTCAACCAATGCAATAGGATTTATGGCTACACAAACCATTGAGGGTAGTTCTAGATCTAGGCCAAGACGAACTATTACAGGGAATTTATTGAAACCATTGAATTCGGAATATGGTAAAGTAGCCCCTGGATGGGGAACTACTCCTTTGATGGGTGTCGCAATGGCTCTGTTTGCGATATTCCTATCTATTATTTTGGAGATTTATAATTCTTCCGTTTTACTGGATGGAATTTCAATGAGTTAGGTCCATAAGAACCATGAAGTCCTAGTTTTCAATCAAAAATGAATTACTTAGGGATCAGATTTCTAGGCTATTCCGGTAGTTCGACCGTGGAATTCCGTTGTTTCGGTATTTCCGGAATATGAGTGTGTGACTTGTTATAATTGATCCTATTGATAGTACAGAGAATGGGTCTGTCATCTCGATCGAGATGGTTCTGCCTCGTCAGATATTCATTCTAGTATCTGAAGCACGGAATATAATCAAGAAATATTTGAACTATGATTCATACCTACTATTCAGACCTCGCGACCGGACTCCAAAAAATGAGAGGTATTTCATAAATTGAACGATTTTTCTTCCTTCAGAATCATGCTTTTTTGACCG
>NW_027519948.1:0-2500 GCF_043159265.1 Tasmannia lanceolata | reverse complement strand
GCTCTTTGGTTAGGTATTGGAGCAACATTACCTATTGATAAATCTCTAACTTTAGGTCTTTTTCAAATTGATTGAACTGTGAAATACCATGACGTATGTATCTAGGGAATAGTCCGCTTCAAAATGAATCCTCCCTAGATACATTTCTTAAATTTCATTATAGATCCATTATAGATCTATTTCGAATATACGGATCGGGTTGTGCTAAAGATTCAAAACCAATTTGATTCTTCTCTTTCTTTATTTGATTCTTCTCTTTCTTTATAATTCTTCATTTCTTTCTTTATTCTTTATAAAATATAAAATAAAAAGATGAAATAATTCCAATGGATTTAAAACTTATTCTTAGGTAAATCAATTGTGAAATGTTTCTGTAAAATGTCCAATATCCGTTTACATCTTCTATGCGCAAATGTTCAATTCTCATAAGATCTTCTTGACTCTACTCAAAAGGTCCAATAATGTATGTATATTGGACCTTTTGAGACAATTATAGGTTCTGGGAGGCAATTCTGATTGGTCAAAAAAATACATTCCAATGCAATTCCTTTTTTGTTTTTCTTTAGATTAGCCAATTTATCCTGAAAGGTAAAAAAAGGTACAGTACCCCTGTTTAGATTGTTTAGATTGTCCTCTAAATTTATGTCCTCTTCCTCCCCATGTAGAAAAGGAATAAATAAATCAATCAAATTACGGGAAGCTTCGTGAAGTGCTTCTTTAGGAGTTAAACTTCCATTCGTCCATATTTCTAGAAAAAGTATCTCTTGTTTCTCATTCCCATTCCATAAGAATGAATACTATGATTCGCATTTCGAACAGGCATGGATACAGCCTCTATAGGATAACTTCCATCTTGATCGTTATTTGGGGTTTTCATACGATATCCGCGATCCCTCTCGATTTGTAATCCAATACACAAATCAATTGGTTCTGTCAGGCTAGCTATATGCTGTGTAGTATCAACCATTTTCACAGAAGGTGGCGAGATGATATCTTGAGCAGTTACGCATCTCGGACCCCTGACGAAAATAGATGCGTCGCAAGTTCCATACAGATGACTTCTCAATACAATTTCTTTCAAATTCATGAAAATTTCATGTACTGATTCTTCAATACCGACTATCGTAGAATATTCATGTGGTATCTTATCAGATTTTGCGCGTGTGATACATGTTCCTTCTATTTCTCCAAGTAAAGCCCTTCGCATAGCGATACCTATCATATCTGCTTGACCTTTCATAAGCGGGGACAGAATGAAACGTCCATAGGAAAGGCGCTTACTGGTCTGTTCTTGATTCAACACACTTCCACTGTAGTGTCCGAGTGGATACTGCTACTTCCTCTCGAACCATACTAATATTATTGATCAGATCATTGAATCATTTATTTCTCTTGAAATCAGTTCAATTCTTATTTCTACACACGCCTTTTTTTAGGAGGTCTACATCCATTATGTGGCATAGGGGTTACGTCACGTACGAAACTTAATAGTATACCACTTCTGCGAATGGCTCGTAATGCTGCATCTCTTCCGAGACCAGGACCCTTTATCATGACTTCTGCTCGTTGCATACCCTGATCCACTACTGTACGAATAGCATTTCCTGCTGCGGTTTGAGCAGCAAATGGTGTCCCTCTTCTTGTGCCTCTGAATCCACAAGTACCAGCGGAGGACCAAGAAACCACCCGACCTCGCATATCCGTAACAGTTACAATGGTATTGTTGAAACTCGCTTGAACATGAATAACTCCTTTTGGTATTCTACGTCCATTCTTACGTGAACTAATACGCCCATTCCTACGCGAACCAATTCTTGGTATAGGTTTTGTCATATTTTAGCATCTCATAAATATGAGTCAGAGATATACGGATATATCCATTTCATGTCAAAACAGATCCTTTATTTGTACAACGGGTCCCTTACTTTAGAAAGGCCCTTTTTAGAAAGATTACCCTTGTCTCTGTTTATGTCTCGGATTGAAACAAATTACTATAATTCGTCCTCGCCTACGGATCAGTCGACATTTTTCGCAAATTTTACGAACAGAAGCCCTTATTTTCATATTTGTCATTCCTTAATTCCGAATCTACTCTTTTGAAGAAAATAAGTCTCTTGAAATTTTGAACCTCGAATTGTATCCCCATGGAAGAAATGTTTAAAAAGTCACCTAATCGTTCGAACCTTTGTTGCGAAGTCTATAAATTATACGTCCCTTGGTTGAATCATAACGACTTACTTCGATTTTGACTCTATCTCCTGGTAGTATCCGTATAAAACTACGTCGGATCCTCCCGAAACATAACCTAGAATCAGATCTTCATTATCTAAACGAACCCGGAACATACCATTTGGAAGTGATTCAGTAATTAAACCTTCATGAATCAATTTTTGTTCTTTCATTTCAGGTAACCCCCTTGAAGTATCAACTAATGGAGGAGGAGTGATATTAGACAACCTGCCTTTTCTCTCTTTTTCACAAATCGAAAGTTACGGATCAA
>NW_027519946.1:22500-25000 GCF_043159265.1 Tasmannia lanceolata | reverse complement strand
CGACATTAGAAGTATATTGATTGTTCCCCAATAACCGAATACTTTTTTCTGTAAAGACTGCATATTTGATTCCATCCATAAATCCATTTTCTTCCCTATGAGTTCCAGTATCGATAAGAATTCTAGTTCTTACTCTTCATATGTTATGGTATGAATATACCATACCAATTCGTTATGTATGGATGATGAGATTCCATTGATACAGAGCCAATTCCAATAGACTTATTGAACGTTCCCATTGTCGTGCATCCAGCAGGAATTGAACCTACGAATTTGCCAATTATGAGTTGGGCGCTTTAACCATTCAGCCATGGATGCTTAACAAGGATCATCGTACACCGCGAATAACCAAATTCCAATTGAAATGAAATCTTTAGGAGGAATCAATGGAACAGGAATCGATGAAACGACATCAATTCAAATCCTGGATCTTCGAATTGAGAGAGATATTGAGAGAGATATTGAGAGAGATCCAAATTCCAGTTGAAATGAAATCTTTAGGAGGAATCGATGGAACAGGAATCGATGAAACGACATCAATTCAAATCCTGGATCTTCGAATTGAGAGAGATATTGAGAGAGATCAAGAATTCTCACTATTTCTTAGATTCATGGACCAAATTCGATTCAGTGGGATCTTTCACTCACATTTTTTTCCACCAAGAACGTTTTATGAAACTCTTTGACCCCCGAATTTGGAGTATCCTACTTTCACGTGATTCACAGGGTTCAACAAGCAATCGATATTTCACGATCAAAGGTGTAGTACTGCTTGTAGTAGCGGTCCTTATATATCGTATTAACAATCGAAATATGGTCGAAAGAAAAAATCTCTATTTGATGGGGCTTCTTCCTATACCTATTCTTCCTATACCTATGAATTCCATTGGACCCAGAAATGATACATTGGAAGAATCTTTTTGGTCTTCCAATATCAATAGGTTGATTGTTTCGCTCCTGTATCTTCCAAAAGGGAAAAAGATCTCTGAGAGTTGTTTCATGGATCCGAAAGAGAGTACTTGGGTTCTCCCAATAACTCAAAAGTGTATCATGCCTGAATCTAACTGGGGTTCGCGGTGGTGGAGGAACCGGATCGTAAAAAAGAGGGATTCTAGTTGTAAGATATCTAATGAAACCGTAGCTGAAATTGAGATCTCATTCAGAGAGAAAGATATAAAATATCTGGAGTTTCTTTTTGTATCCTATACGGATGATCCGATCCGCAAGGACCATGATCGGGAATTCTTTGATCGTCTTTCTCCGAGGAAGAAGCGAAACATAATCAACTTGAATTCGGGACAGCTATTCGAAATCTTAGTGAAACACTTGATTTGTTATCTCATGTCTGCTTTTCGTGAAAAAAGACCAATTGAAGTGGAGGGTTTCTTCAAACAACAAGGAGCTGAGGCAACTATTCAATCAAATGATATTGAGCATGTTTCCCATCTCTTCTCGAGAAACAAGTGGGGTATTTCTTTACAAAATTGTGCTCAATTTCATATGTGGCAATTCCGCCAAGATCTCTTCGTTAGTTGGGGGAAGAATCAGCACGAATCGGATTTTTTGAGGAAGGTATCGAGAGAGAATTTGATTTGGTTAGACAATGTGTGGTTGGTAAACAAGGATCGGTTTTTTAGCAAGGTACAGAATGTATCGTCAAATATTCAATATGATTCCACAAGATCTATTTTCGTTCAAGTAACGGATTCTAGCCAATTGAAAGGATCTTCTGATCAATCCAGAGATCATTTCGATTCCATTAGTAATGAGGATTCGGAATATCACACATTGATCAATCAAACAGAGATTCAGCAACTAAAAGAAAGATCGATTCTTTGGGATCCTTCCTTTCTTCAAACGGAACGAACAGAGATAGAATCAGATCGATTCCCGAAATGCCTTTCTGGATATTCCTCAATGTCCCGGCTATTCACGGAACGTGAGAAGCAGATGAATAATCATCTGCTTCCGGAAGAAATCGACGAATTTCTTGGGAATCCTACAAGATCAATTCGTTCTTTTTTCTCTGACAGAGGGTCAGAACTTAATCTGGGTTCGAATCCTACTGAGAGGTCCACTAGAGATCAGAAATTGTTGAAGAAACAACAAGATGTTTCTTTTGTCCGATCCAGGCGATCGGAAAATAAAGAAATGGTTGATATATTCAAGATAATTACGTATTTACAAAATACCGTCTCAATTCATCCTATTTCATTAGATCCGGGATGTGCTATGGTTCCGAAGGATGAACCGGATATGGACAGTTCCAATAAGATTTCATTCTTGAACAAAAATCCATTTTTTGATTTATTTCATCTATTCCATGACCGGAACAAAGGGGGATACACGTTACACCACGATTTTGAATCAGAAGAGAGATTTCAAGAAATGGCGGATCTATTCACTCTATCAATAACCGAGCCGGATCTGGTGTATCATAAGGGATTTGCCTTTTCTATTGATTCCTACGGATTGGATCAAAAAAAATTCTTGAATGAGG
>NW_027519945.1:22500-24197 GCF_043159265.1 Tasmannia lanceolata | reverse complement strand
TTACTTGTTTTTCGAGACCCCGTTATAAGTTCTATCCATATACGTTCTGATCGCCAGTTCATACTAGATCCAGTTGCATTCTATTGGAATTGAGAGAATAAGCCAAATGAATTTGACTTTACCTTTTTGGCTCCCGAAGTAACTCTCATCAACTAGCACTATTATGATGTGAACCCTTAGCAGTAATTCATCGAATTGGTTAGATATAAAATAATAACATCCCCTTCATATGATCCCATTATGTATATCTACATAACATATAGATACATTTACTTTCTATTTCAGATATAGATATCCGCCGATCTATTTTAAAACAGCTATACCCGCATATACATGCATTTATCCATAGATCATGTATCTGCATGCATAACATAACAGCCTTTTCCTTTTTATTTGTTATTTGTATTATTTTTGTGTTCGAGGGGAGCCACATATCGTACCATATTCCACTAAATAGGTATCTGTATTATGATCCAAGTCCAAGTGTTGAAATAAATTGATGAGATTTAGTCCCATCGGATCTAAACAATCTTGTTTTTTTGAACATGAAGAGATAAAGACGCCATTGCAATTGCCGGAAATACTAGGCCCACTAAAGGCACAAAAATAGAGGGTAAGTTGAGATCTGTCATAGAATAGGTGCCTCGATTTAATATTTGTACCTGTTATAAAAGATATCTCCTGTTATAAAAGATATCTTATGATAAGTCTATCTATTATAAGTATTATAAGTATATAATAAGTTCAAGGAATGTAGAACTAAATAAATGTACCTATTCATCTTTCTACACGAAATATACGTATGATAATCCGCTTTATTATTCTTGTTCTCCCGTCCTTATCTTTTTATTTTAATAAGGAGAATAAGGGGTTTATTATGAGTTCCCCAAAAATTCGTTAGAATCTGATCCAACAGGAATTCATAGTCAAGTCAAAAATGGAGGTTCTCGGGAGATATAGAAATATACAACACTTCGATTCGATTTATTTTATTCTATTATAGGTTTTCATTACTTGAATTTTGATTCAAAGGAAAGAAACCATGTAGCTGAAATAATTCACTCAGAACACCCTTTAAAGGATTACGTGGTACGATTGAATCGAATAAGCCCTTATGGAATGAATACTCAGCCGCTTGTGAACCGTCGGGTACTGTCTTATTCAATGTTTGTTCAATTACTCTTTTACCCGCAAATGCAATGTAGGCATTGGGCTCGGCAATAATGATATCTCCCAACATACCAAAACTGGCTGTCACTCCACCGGTTGTAGGAGATGTAAGGATTGATACATAGAATAACTTTTTATTTGATTGATAATTATATGAAGCGGAAGATATTTTCGCCATTTGCATCAAGCTCAAACTTCCTTCTTGCATGCGTGCTCCTCCAGAAGCACACACCATAATAATAGGTAGAGATCCATTAGTAGCATACTCGATCAAACGGGTTATTTTCTCGCCTACTACGGATCCCATACTACCCCCCATGAACTGAAAATCCATAACCCCAATTGCTATGGGAATACCATTTAGTTGACCTATGCCTGTTTGAACAGCCTCGGTTAAACCTGTCTTTCTTTGATAAGAATCGATACGATCTCTATAAGGTTCCTCCTCCGAGTGAAATTCAATGGGGTCGATAGAGACCATGTCTTCATCCATAGGATCCCAAGTGCCCGGATCAATCGAAAGTTCG
>NW_027519945.1:7500-15000 GCF_043159265.1 Tasmannia lanceolata | reverse complement strand
TAATGAATTGGTCCTAAAGGTATCAACGTTTGTGCTCTCTTCTATTTCTATGAGTGTTTTTGGGGATTTGGTCTGTCGAATTGTTCGACAACGCGTGATTCCATCAGAGCTATCTTCTGTAGATAATTTATGATTCGGCCGACTCTACCATTGTGGTACGCTCCATTGTGTGGGTTTGCTTCAAACGAAACCTCTTTTGATTGTCACGAAACCTAACCCATTGGTTGGTCTTACTAGGTGTTATTACATTAATAAGTATTTCGAGTCATTCCAAATAGCGATTTTGGGTACTAGAAATGGGTCCGAAATAGGATGACTCTTTCAAGACTTTTAACTCGATTTAAATAACTCGATTGTTTCTGGGGGGTCCTGTCGGGATAGTACAGGTCAAAAGTATCTAATTTGGGTATAGGAACCCATGAGTTGTTCTATGTAAGGGTTCCTCATAATTCAACAGATTGAAGATTGAATCAAATCAATTAAGTATAAATCTGGGACAAGGAGAGAGTCTAATTGGTCGATGCATTCTGTTTCTGTTTATGTATTCATATCGAATCAATAGAAACAATGATTCTATACCCCGATCTTAATGAAAAGAATACACCAACGCCAACCGAGTAGAATATACCCTAAATCCCGAGCTAGGCATTCTACTACAAAAGAGAAAAAAAAAAATGAGCCAGACCTCTTCTTTGATTTTATTATATTATTATATTATATTCATTGAATATTTTCATTGAAAATGGAATATTTCCATTTTATTTTCACATAATTATAGATAATATAATTAATATTGAATTAATCTTTTTTTTATTCATTTTTGATGAAAATGAAAATATTCTTTCATTTATTTTTTTTTTTATAGAAAACCCAAGGTAAAGTGAGAGAGTCTTATTTGTACAAGAACATAATATGTCTACACCATATCTAAATAGAATTGAAGAAAGGGTAAGTGGGATTCTATTGGATGAATCTTGAAACGAGGCATGACCCGCAGCAAACAAACTCAACTATGTGGTTCGATCAAAATTGTTGTTTCGACTAAGCAGTTATGGATGAATTGACAATTCCAATTTGAATCGACTAATTCGGTATATTCCACATTCATGAGAGTGCATCTATGTTTCTGCTTTACGAATATGATATTTTCTGGGCATTTCTAATAATATCAAGTCTTATTCCTATTTTAGCATTTCTAATTTCGGGAGTTTTAGCCCCGATTAGTGAAGGACCAGAGAAACTCTCTAGTTATGAATCGGGTATAGAACCAATGGGGGATGCTTGGTTACAATTCCGAATTCGCTATTACATGTTTGCTCTAGTTTTTGTTGTTTTTGATGTTGAAACGGTCTTTCTTTATCCATGGGCAATGAGTTTCGATGTATTGGGTGTATCTGTATTTATAGAAGCTTTCATTTTCGTGCTTATCCCAATTGTTGGTTCAGTTTATGCATGGCGAAAAGGAGCATTGGAATGGTCTTAGCTCCTGAATATTCAGACAATCAAAATCAAAAACAAAGAAAAGATTACATTGAGACAGTTATTAATTCTATTGAGTTTCCGTTACTTGACCAAACAACCCAAAATTCAGTTATTTCAACTACATCGAATGATCTTTCGAATTGGTCAAGACTCTCCAGTTTATGGCCGCTTCTCTATGGTACCAGTTGTTGCTTCATTGAATTTGCTTCATTAATAGGCTCGCGATTCGACTTTGATCGTTATGGATTGGTACCAAGATCGAGTCCTAGGCAAGCAGACCTCATTTTAACAGCCGGCACAGTAACAATGAAAATGGCGCCTTCCTTAGTGAGATTATATGAGCAAATGCCTGAACCAAAATATGTCATTGCGATGGGAGCTTGTACTATTACAGGAGGGATGTTCAGTACGGATTCTTATAGTACCGTTCGGGGAGTCGATAAGCTAATTCCTGTGGATGTCTATTTGCCGGGCTGCCCACCTCAAACCAGAGGCAGTTATAGATGCTATAACGAAACTTCGTAAGAAAGTATCTCGAGAAATCTATGAAGATCAAATTGGGTCTCAACAGGAAAATCGATATTTTACTACCAATCACAAGTTTCATGTTGGACGCAGTACTCATACTGGAAATTACGATCAAGGATTACTCTATAAATCTCCATCTACTTCAGAAATACCTCCTGAAACTGAAACATCTTTCAAATACAAAAGTTCAGTATCTTCCCACGAATTAGTGAATTAGGCAGGATGCTTTTGTGCAGAATAACAAACAGCGGGTAAATCTTCATAAATTTCATCGTAAATGTGAAATACTCATACAAATACAAATGTGGGAGAGATCAAGAAGATGCAAGGTCGTTTATCTGCTTGGCTAGTCAAGCATGAGCTAGTGCATAGATCTTTGGGCTTCGATTACCAAGGAATAGAGACTTTACAAATAAAGCCCGAGGATTGGTACTCCATTGCTGTCATTTCATATGTATATGGTTACAATTATCTACGTTCCCAGTGTGCTTATGATGTAGCACCGGGCGGGTTGTTAGCTAGTGTGTATCATCTTACGAGAATACAGTATGGTGTGGATCAACCCGAAGAGGTATGCATAAAAGTATTTGCCCCAAGGAGGAATCCTAGAATCCCGTCTGTTTTCTGGATTTGGAAAAGTGCTGATTTTCAAGAACGGGAATCTTATGATATGTTGGGAATCTCTTATGAAAATCATCCACGCCTGAAACGTATCTTGATGCCTGAAAGTTGGATAGGCTGGCCCCTACGTAAGGATTATATTGCCCCCAATTTCTATGAAATACAAGATGCTCATTGAATGATAAGAAACTAATATTCACTTCTACGACTCCAGATATTCAAGGAATCTTTTTATGTTCTGTTCTAGATGAAACAGAATAACTGGACTCTCATCTCAGTATTATGAATGGGCTACTAAAGGGGCTTCATTGATATTCCCCAATTTGGAAGATATCCATTTCGGATGAGCAAAGCCAATAGGATGAATCAAAAGAGTTCTGCACCATGAACTTTGTACCGCGCACATCACTTAGATGGGCCCCGAAAAGTCACGTAGGAGGGAGTGAAGAAAGAGAAAGTGAAGAAATAGAATATGAAAGAAAATATGAAATTATGAACTCAAAATTCAGAAATGAAAAGGGGATCAGATTTTCTTTGTACTGTATCTGAAATGAATCCTGTCTATTCCTACCCTTCGATTCCTCTCTAGACTAGACTTTTGGGTTTTCAGCCAACTAACTTCAATTCAAATATGTATGAAGTATTAACATTCTTTTTGAGCGAGAGCAGGTACAGTATGAACAAACAAAAAAGAAGAGGGAACAGAATCTAATTCTTTTCTTTACCCATCAAAAAAAAAAATGGGGGATCTAGATATATCCCTAGATGGATAAGTATGTATCATGATCTAGACTATTAACGAATAGAATATGGATCCCGATCCATATCGATTCATTTGTATGAGTATCTATTCGATATATTAACCACGTGCCAGGAACCAGATTTGAACTGGCGACACGAGGATTTTCAGTCCTCTGCTCTACCAGCTGAGCTATCCCGACCATCCCCGACGCATCATCCTACTAGAGGGCTTGGGTCTATGTCAATTAAAGGGACTCAAAAAACATTAGAAAATCTTACCTCAGCCTTGGAATTTCTTGGATCTTCAAAAAGAAGACTTTGTAAGTGTAAGAGTAATGATATGGACTGTGAATGATTCAATAATGGAGATTCCTTGCCATATATGTTCATTTGTACGTAGATCATATCTATCACAAGACTTGTGATAAGAGAGAAAGATTTCTGGTCGGATCCATTTGTGAAAGAGTAGAGTGAGTGAGAAACATAGCTAAGCTCATTTTGAACCACTGACGAAAAAAGAGGATAAATGGTTAGGGAATGGAATAAAATAGGCCTTTTTTTTTTTATTGGGGATAGAGGGACTTGAACCCTCATGATTTCAAAAGTCGACGGATTTTCCTCTTACTATAAATTTCATTGTTGTCGGTATTGACATGTAGAATGGGACTCTATCTTTATTCTCGTCCGATTAATCAGTTCTTCAAAAGATCTTTCAGACTCTGGAGTAAATGATTTGATCACTGAATCTTCGATTCTTCCTTTTGGAATCGATTTAATTTAGCAAGAATTCTGCAATTTTTCATATAAATAATCAAAAAATCCGGATTCGGGTCGTGATTAATCATTTGATATTTAAGTACGTCTATGTACTTAAATAAGGTCATCCTTTCTGGAGTTTTGATAGAAGGATTCCTCTACCAATGTAGTCAACCCCGTTCGTTAGAACAGCTTCCATTGAGTCTCTGCACCTATCCTTCTTTTGATTCTCGCTTTCTGAACCCTTGTTTTCAGAAAACTGGATTTGGCTCAGGATTGCCCATTTTTAATTCCAGGGTTTCTCTGAATTTGGAAGTTACCACTTAGTAGGTTTCCATACCAAGGCTCAACCCAATCAAGCCCGTAGCGTCTACCAATTTCGCCATATCCCCCTTATGAGATCTCGATCTCATTGTGATCCCATCCCCTTCTTTCATTTATGTTGGAACCATTGAATTCATTAGATACTGATTCCTATATCGAAAAAGTGTCTGCTCCTATTTTATTTCTTGCCCATCTTCTTTCATATCTATTGGAGGACCATTCCATTATTTGGTCCAATCAGAAATGATTCTATCATTGATGTATCTGCAATTCAATATGGATGGATATATCCCACATATAGATGTTCCCCCCCCCTCTCATTTTTCCCGCGCAGTTTGGAATACTGGAACGGTCGATATTCATTCTTCTTTTTTTTTTTTTCGTCCTATCTCCTCCCTTTCCGAATGAAACAAAAGGAATATCTCAGTAGGATCTGGATTGCATCCTTATCTTATCCTTTCCTTAGGAACTACACTCTAATAGAAATAGAATTCATATAATCTGCTATAACTGCTATAACTAATAGTTATATTCTATTCTATAATAGAATATAGAATTATTTCATATGTATATAGTATTATTTTGCGTTTTTTAAATTTGATTTGAATGAAAAAAAAAAATTCTAGTGCTAGTGACTACTAATAAATGAAATAATCAAAAATAAATAATCAAATAGAAAATAATCAAAAATAAAATCAAAATTCATATTATATTAATAATTATTAATATTAATTAATATGTTATAATAATTTATAATAATTAATATTAATAATTATTAATAGCTAATAGCTAACTAAGATCCCAATAGTTTCCCGAATTCCTATTCACGCACTATTTCTGTTATATGAGCCCGCTTAGCTCAGAGGTTAGAGCACCGCATTTGTAATGCGATGGTCATCGGTTCGATTCCGATAGTCGGCTTTCTCTATTTGTTCTATTTTTTTTTTTTTATCAGGATTGATCATCTTTCCTTGAGACCAAGGAATATTGAGAAGACCCCCCCCTTTTTTTTCTCCAAATGTCGGGTTACCGATCTATTATGTTATGTCGCGGGAACTTCCAACTATGAATAAAGAATAAAAAACGGATTGGAGCCGTTTGATCTATACAGAACAAATCAAGAAAAGGATCCTTAACTTCCCATATATACAATATACAAAATAATACGGATATTGATACAATTCATCTTATTCCTCTTTGTAGTACTTCAGTGGATTTAGCTTCGTTTATCGTTTAGTTCAGTATTAATTTAGGTTTATTCTGTAAAATGAAATTTCAATAAAATTAAGGAGTCTTTATGTCTCGTTACCGAGGGCCTCGTTTCAAAAAAATACGCCGTCTAGGGGCTTTACCGGGACTCACTAGGAAAAGACCTAGATCCGGAAGTGATCTTAGAAACCAATCGCGTTCCGGGAAAAGATCTCAATATCGTATTCGTCTAGAAGAAAAACAAAAATTGCGTTTTCATTATGGTCTGACAGAGCAACAATTACTTAGATATGTTCGTATTGCTGGGAAAGCCAAAGGGTCAACAGGTCAGGTTTTACTACAACTACTTGAGATGCGTTTGGATAACATCCTTTTTCGATTGGGTATGGCTTCGACCATTCCGGGAGCCAGGCAATTAGTTAATCATAGACATATTTTAGTTAATGGCCGTATAGTAGATATCCCAAGTTATCGCTGCAAACCCCAAGATATTATTACTATGAGGGATGAACAAAGATCCAGAGCTCTGATTCAAAATTATATGGATTCATCCCCCCACGAGGAGTTGGCAAAACATTTGAGTCTTTATTCATCCCAATATAAAGGATTAGTAAATCAAATAATAGATATTAAGTGGATCGGTTTGAAAATCAATGAGTTGCTAGTCGTAGAATATTATTCCCGTCAGACTTGAACCTAACTAAAATAACAAAGCTTTGGACAAGCCCCTTTTTTTTCTTTCGCCGAAGTAAATAGATCTAAGAGGTTTGATCCGGATTTTTCTCCCATTCACGTATTACAAATGGATCAGCGGTGAGATTTTTATTCCTTGTCCATTCTTTCCGTTCCGGTATTTTCCATACCACAGCAATTAGGAATAGAGAATCTATATCAAATAAAGTACGATTGGAATACTCGTATCAATTGTTATTTGATTTGATACATTGTAGTCGGTACCGTTGGTGAATTAGGTGAAGGTACGGAGAGAGAGGGATTCGAACCCTCGGTAAACAAAAGCCTACATAGCAGTTCCAATGCTACGCCTTGAACCACTCGGCCATCTCTCCTACATAATCTTATGATTATGACCCAGAAACCGAGTGAATAGCGAGTCATTCATATTATTGTATTATTGCAATACAGGTATGACCAATCAATTCTAAATAGAAAATAGAAAACTTTTCATTAAAGAAAGATCTTCCCTCGAGGATCGAGGGATAAAAAAACATTTTTTTTCTTATCTTTTTCTTATCTTATTAAAAAGATTAAAAAAAAATAGATAGAATCTATCTATTCATGTTTGTCAAGAAGACGATCCCGTCTTATTCTTAGATTTATACTGGATTAAACCAATGAATTGGAACAAGTCAACTGACCCTATTTTATACTATGGTTACATTTAGACTATTATGGTTCCATAGGAATTCCAAAATTCCTTTCTAGTTTCAGATTTCTCAACAACAATTCCTCTCATGAGCTACCCCACAATCTATTACAAATTCATGAATCGTCCCATGGATTTTTTTGATATTTCGATTGCGTGGTGTATACACACTATGCACAAAAAATGGATGGTTATTCTTATTCTATTTTCATCATGGAATGATTCTATTATTTGATTTGATTTTTTTTTTCTTTGGATCATAATCAAATCAAAACTTCTAGAGTCATCAGAATCTGTAGGAAAAACTTCCTTGATTCCTGAGCTTCGATAAAATAGGAATAGTTCCGTTCATTGGTATACTACTTAATATTTATACTTAATACTTAATTTAAATGAAATACAATCGGATTCAAATATTTCCTATCCATCCCTGCCCCAAAGGGACAATTTGAGTG
>NW_027519944.1:0-15000 GCF_043159265.1 Tasmannia lanceolata | reverse complement strand
ATAAAATATTTCATTGAAAGAATATACATAGATATCTTTCTATGTGCCATTAACATTCCCAGGATTAATACACAACTTTTCCTTGAATCAACAAAAAATCTTATCGATAAATATATTTACAATAATGAAACAAATAAAGAAGGAATTGATGAAACAAATCAAAATACAACTCAGTTTATTTTGACTATCCAAAAGTCACTTTCTATTTCGAATATTCGAAATAATAATTCACAGATTTATTGTAACTTATCTTTCTTGTCCCAAGCATATGTATTTTACAAATTATCACAAAACCAAGAAGTTATTAACAAGTATCACTTGATATCTGTACTTCAATATCATGGCGCATCTCCTTTTATTAAGCATAGAATAAAGGACTATTTGGGTACACGAGGAATTTTTGATTTCAAACCAAGACATAAGAAATTTTCGAATTCCAGAATGAATGAATGGAAAAACTGGTTAAAGCGTCATTATCAATACAATTTATCTCAGAATAGATGGTCTAGATTAGTATCGAAAAAATGGCGAACTAGAGTCAATCATCGTCGTACGATTGAAAATAAAGATTCCAAAAAATGGGATTCATATGAAAAAGAAAAAGACCAATTCATTTATTACGAGAAAGAAAATGATTGCGCGGTGAATTCATTGCCGAGTCAAAAAGAAAAATTTAAAAAACACTACAGATATGATCTTTTATCGTGTAAATATATTAATTATGAGGATAGGAAGAGCTCATATATTTATGTATCCCCGTTAAAAGTAAATGGGGGCCGAGAGATTCCCTATAATGACAACACACCTAAACCCGAATCATGTTATGTACTGGGGGATATAGCTATTAGTGATTATCTAGAAGAAGAGTCTATTATGGATACGGGTAAAAATCCGGATAGAAAATATTTTGAGTGGAGAATTCTGCATTTTTGTCTTAGAAAAAATATCGATATTGATACCTGGACCGATATGGATACTGGGACCAATATTAATAAAAATACTAAGAATGGGATTAATGATTATGAAATAATTGATAAAAAAGATCTTTTTTATTTCACGATTCATCAAGAAATCAACCCACCCAATCAAAAAAAAAACTTTTTTGATTGGATGGGAATGAATGAAGAAATGCGATATCGTCCCATATCGAATCTGGAATCTTGGTTCTTCCCAGAATTTGTGCGACTTTATGATACATATAAAATGAAACCATGGATCATACCAATCAAATTACTTCTTTTAAATTTTCATGGAAATAAAAACATTAGTGAAAATAAAAACATTAGTGAAAATCAAAAAAAAGATCTTCGTATATCATCTAATCAAAAAGAATATCTTGAATTAGAGAACCGAAATAAAGAAAAAGAAGAAGAACAGCCGGGCCAAGGGGATATTAGATCAGATGCACGAAACCAAGAGAATCTTGAATCAGATGCACAAAAAAAAAAAAAATATGTTGAAAAGGATTACGCGGAATCAGACATTAAAAAAAGGAGAAAGAAAAGAAAATACAAGAGCAACAGAGAAGCAGAACTAGAGTTCTTCCTAAAAAGATATTTGCTTTTTCAATTGAGATGGGACGATTCTTTGAATCAAAGAATGATCAATAATATCAAGGTATATTGCCTCCTGCTTAGACTGATAAATCCAAGGGAAATTGCTATATCCTCTATTCAAAGAGGAGAAATGCGCCTGGACGTAATGTTGATTCAGAAGGATCTCACTCTTACGGAATTGATAAAAAGGGGAATATTTATTATTGAACCAGCCCGCCTGTCTATAAAACGGGATGGACAATTTATTATGTATCAAACCATAGGCATTTCATTGGTCCATAAGAGTAAACACCAAACTAATCGAGAACGTCGAGAAAAAAAATATGTTGATGAGAATTCTTTCAATGGATCTATTGCACAACATGGAAAGATGCTTATGAATGGAGATGAAAATCATTATGATTTTCTTGTTCCTGAAAATATTCTATCTCCTAGACGTCGTAGAAAATTGAGAATTTTAATGTGTTTCAATTTCAGTAATGAGAATATTGTGGATATAAATCCAGTATTTTTCAATGAGAATAACGTAAAGAACTCTGGGCAATTTTTGGATGAGGACAAGTGTCTTGATACAGATACAAATAAATTCATTCAATTCAAATTATTTCTTTGGCCCAATTATCGATTAGAAGATTTAGCTTGTATGAATCGCTATTGGTTTGATACGAATAATGGCAGTCGTTTCAGTATGTCAAGAATATATATGTATCCACGATTCAGAATTAGTTAATGGTACATTTTATATACATCATGTATCATAGCCGATATATGAAGACAGACAGGTGTACACACACGTTGTGTTACATTACATTCTGACACATGATACTGATTCAATGACGTATCAATTGGACCTAGGAATGAATCAACAGAATCTTCTTAAACCCAAATCATTCTCTTTCGTGGGTCCAGAAATGTACCATCCCTTTCTATGTATTGTATCCGAATCAAATTACAAATTAAATTGGATTTATTAATTCAATTTAAATAGAAAAAGTTATTATATGAATAAATCCAGATTATTGTGTGTACCAGATCGAAATGACTGGCATTATCATTTTATTATTATTCCTGATCGGTAAAATCCATATTTGTGGGAACGAAAGAAAAAAAAAAAGAGAGAAGAATTATTCTTTTTTATGGTAAAAAATTTATTTATCTCGGTTATTCCGCAAGAAGAAAAAGAAAAAAACAAAGGGTCTGTTGAATTTCAAGTATTCAATTTCACCAATAAGATACGGAGACTTACTGCACATTTTGAATTTCACAGAAAAGACTATTTATCTCAGAGAGGTCTGCGAAAAATTCTGGGAAAACGTCAACGGCTGCTGGCTTATTTGTCAAAAAAAAATAGAGTACGTTATAAGGAATTAATTGGTCAGTTGGATATTCGGGAGCCAAAAAATCGTTAATTTGAGGATTCATTTGAATTTTTTGGTTTATTAGATCTTGAATTTTGATGAACTTTGTTTCGTTTTCAACAATTCATGGAATAATGAATCGGGGAAGAAAGCATATGACTGTACCGGCTACAAAAAAAGACCTCATGATAGTCAATATGGGCCCTCACCACCCATCAATGCATGGTGTTCTTCGACTCATTGTTACTCTAGATGGTGAAGATGTTATTGACTGTGAACCTATATTGGGTTATTTACACAGAGGAATGGAAAAAATTGCGGAAAACCGAACAATTATACAATATCTGCCGTATGTAACACGTTGGGATTATTTAGCTACTATGTTCACAGAGGCAATAACGGTAAATGCCCCCGAACAATTGGGAAATATTCAAGTACCTAAAAGAGCCAGTTATATCAGAGTTATTATGCTGGAGCTAAGTCGTATAGCTTCTCATTTGTTATGGCTTGGGCCTTTTATGGCAGATATCGGTGCACAGACTCCTTTCTTCTATATTTTCCGAGAGAGAGAATTGCTATATGATCTATTCGAAGCTGCCACAGGTATGCGAATGATGCATAATTATTTCCGTATCGGAGGAGTAGCTGCTGATCTACCTCACGGATGGATAGATAAATGTTTGGATTTCTGCGATTATTCTTTAACAGGAGTTGTTGAATATCAAAAGCTTATTACGCGGAATCCTATTTTTTTGGAACGAGTTGAAGGAGTGGGCATTATTGGTGGAGAGGAAGCAATAAATTGGGGTTTATCGGGACCAATGCTACGAGCTTCCGGAATCCAATGGGATCTTCGTAAAGTTGATCATTATGAGTGTTACGATGAATTCGATTGGGAAGTCCAATGGCAAAAAGAAGGAGACTCATTAGCTCGTTATTTAGTACGAATCAGTGAAATGACGGAATCTATAAAAATTCTTCAACAGGCTCTGGAAGGAATTCCGGGGGGACCCTATGAGAATTTAGAAGTACGACGCTTTGATAGAGCAAAGGATTCTGAATGGAACGATTTTGAATACCGATTCATTAGTAAAAAACCTTCTCCCACCTTTGAATTGTTAAAACAAGAACTTTATGTGAGAGTAGAAGCCCCAAAAGGAGAATTAGGAATTTTTCTGATAGGAGATAATAGTGTTTTTCCCTGGAGATGGAAAATTCGTCCACCGGGTTTCATAAATTTGCAAATTATTCCTCAGCTAGTTAAAAGAATGAAATTGGCTGATATCATGACGATACTAGGTAGTATAGATATCATTATGGGAGAAGTTGATCGTTGAAATGATAATTGATACGACAGAAGTACAAGCTATCAATTCTTTTTCCAGATCGGAATCTTTAAAAGAAGGCTATGGCCTTATAGGGACGCTTGTCCCTATTTTTACTCCCGTATCGGGGATCACAATAGGGGTACTCGTGATTGTGTGGTTAGAAAGAGAAATATCCGCAGGGATACAACAACGTATTGGGCCTGAATATGCTGGTCCCTTGGGAATTCTTCAAGCTCTAGCGGATGGGACAAAACTGCTTTTCAAAGAGGATCTTCTCCCATCTAGAGGAGATATTCGTTTATTCAGTATCGGGCCATCCATAGCGGTCATATCAATTCTACTAAGTTATTCAGTAATTCCTTTTGGCTATCGCCTTGTTCTAGCCGATCTCGGTATAGGTGTTTTTTTGTGGATCGCCATTTCCAGTATTGCTCCTATTGGACTTCTTATGTCAGGATATGGATCGAATAATAAATATTTCAGGTGGTCTACGAGCTGCTGCTCAATCTATTAGTTATGAAATACCATTAACTCCATGTGTGTTATCAATATCTCTACGTGTGATTCGTTGCAACATTAACTTTTATTTCTTTCCTTTATTTCTAGGAAAGAGGTTGAATGTATTGAATAGATATCTTGATTTTTTTATTCACCATTTAGGTTGATGAACTAAACGAGATGGTTATATGAGTGAAACAAAACAGCTTATGAATTCGCAGTAAGAAGATTGATTCTCATTCCCTATGTACGAGAGGAAAGTGTAAGTAAAGATAAGCGGTGGAAACTGTTTACCCCAAGATTGGTTGATTAGTCATCATGACTTGAAGCGGGTGCAAAAGATCAACTGTATGGAGTTTCTACAATTGTTATTGTATGCATTATCATATCGGGAATCAATCAAAAATGAGTGGACGGTTAGGAACACCAAGGTACACAAAGGATTCGTCATGGAAATAATGTAAGGTATCAAAAACCAAAGGGATATTTTTGCATAAAAGGAATCATAATGAGGGCTTTAAGTTGGTAGAAATGATCAAGCAGTACTTCCCCATGATTCCGATCCAGAGTATGCTCCTATCCACTGATTAAAGAAATGACTATCGGGAACGAAGTAATCCTTTATTTTTTTTTTGAGAATCCCCTCTTCTGCGAAAGAAGAACAGGAACGAAAGAAATGGAATGCAATAGGAAAAATAAATAGTAATAGATCTTTCTTTATTCTTTCTTTCCTCCATCCCATCCGTATTAATACAGATAGGCTTCTTATCATGATTCATGAAATGAACTAATGTAGAGTGTCTAATTCTTTTTCGTAATCGAAAGATATGGGTAGAAATATCTATTGATACAACGAGTATTTTATTGAAAGATTAAGCTATTACTGAACAAAGATAAATTGTAATATTAATTATAAAATAAATTATGAGAGCAATTCGGAAGCACTTTGAATTTGTTATTATAGCAGACAGAATTCCATTGGTCTAATTAGGGACTCCCTGATGCATCTTTACTCTATTCACTCTCAAAAAATGCCGAGGTAATACTGAATCAGTCCTTAGATTTATTTGTGGCCATCGAGGAGCCGTATGAAGCTGAGGTCTCATGTACGGTTCTGAAATAGCGATGGGAACAGTGATGTTATCATCGACTATGATTATCTAACAGTTCAAGTACAATTGATATAGTTGAGGCACAGTCAAAATATGGGTTTTGGGGATGGAATCTGTGGCGTCAACCCATAGGGTTTATAGTTTTTATAATTTCTTCCCTAGCAGAATGTGAGAGATTACCTTTTGATTTACCAGAAGCAGAAGAAGAATTAGTAGCGGGTTATCAAACCGAATATTCAGGTATCAAATTTGGTTTATTTTACGTTGCTTCTTACCTAAATCTACTAGTTTCTTCATTATTTGTAACAGTTCTTTACTTGGGCGGGTGGAATCTCTCTATTCCGTACATATTCATTCCTGAACTTTTCGGAATAAATAAAACGGGGGGAGTATTTGGAACAACGATTGGTATCCTTATTACATTAGCTAAAGCTTATTTGTTCCTGTTCATTCCTATCACAACAAGATGGACTTTACCTAGGATGAGAATGGACCAACTATTAAATCTTGGATGGAAATTTCTTTTACCCATTTCTCTGGGTAATCTATTATTGACAACTTCTTCCCAACTCCTTTCACTGTAACAGTATATGATACTCTAGATTCATAACCTCCCTTAAGCAAGAGAAAGAAATATCAAATTATTCATGGATAGCCACGATATGTTCCCTATGATGACTGGGTTCATGAATTATGGTCAACAAACAGTACGAGCTGCAAGGTACATTGGTCAAAGTTTCATGATTACCTTATCCCACGCGAATCGTTTACCTATAACTATTCAATATCCTTATGAAAAATCGATCACATCAGAGCGTTTCCGTGGTCGAATCCACTTTGAATTTGATAAATGCATTGCTTGTGAAGTATGTGTTCGTGTATGTCCCATAGATCTACCCGTTGTTGATTGGAGATTGGAAACAGATATTAGAAAGAAACGGTTGCTTAATTATAGTATTGATTTTGGAATCTGTATATTTTGTGGTAACTGCGTCGAGTATTGTCCAACAAACTGTCTATCAATGACTGAAGAATATGAACTTTCCACTTATGATCGTCACGAATTGAATTATAATCAAATTGCTTTGGGTCGGTTACCAATGTCAGTAATTGGGGATTACACAATTCGAACAATTATGAATTCGACTCAAATTAAAATAACCACAGATAAACCCCTTGATTCAATAACGATTACCAATGACTAAGATTCATTTTTGATCTAAAGGAGTGAAGCTTCTTTCATTTTGGTTGGTCAGTAACTACAAATCATAACTATTGATTGGTGAGAATCGCGGCTTGATTTGGATTTAGAATATATGAATATAGTCATGATGATTTCGGAATATCAAACTCCGAACTACTCTTTCGGATACAGAAGTGGAATTAGTCCAATAACTGTATCTACCTCAATCCAGACCCCATTACGATTCAATTAGAAACGTATCATATACAAGAAAAAAACAAGGTAACCTCTTTTTTCCTGGCTGGGTCAGTAAGGTCATGAAATATTTCAACTTTTTTTTATCTCTTATTTTATACATAATGGATTTACCTGGGCCAATACATGATATTCTTTTAGTATTTTTGGGATCAGGTCTTATACTAGGGGGTCTAGGAGTGGTATTACTTACCAATCCCATTTTTTCTGCCTTTTCATTGGGATTGGTTCTTGTTTGTATATCCTTATTCCATATTCTATCTAACTCCTATTTTGTAGCTGCTGCACAGCTCCTTATTTACGTGGGAGCTGTAAATGTCTTAATCATATTTGCTGTGATGTTCATGAATGGTTCAGAATATTACAATGATTTCTATCTTTGGACCGTTGGAGATGGGGTCACTTCACTGGTTTGTACAAGTATTCTTTTTTCACTAATTACTACTATTTCAGATACGTCATGGTATGGGATTATTTGGACTACAGGATCAAACCAGATTATAGAGCAGGACCTGATAAGTAATGTTCAACAAATTGGGATTCATTTATCAACAGATTTTTATCTTCCATTTGAACTCATTTCTATAATTCTTTTAGTTGCCTTGATAGGTGCAATTGCTATGGCTCGTCAGTAATAAATACTTAGAATTAGAAATGAATTAGAAATCCAAAATAAAATTAAAATAAATTTAAAATAAAAATAAATAAGGCCTTGTTCTGTCTTCTTGTATTGTTATTACATCCATTTTGCTTCAATTCAATTTATATATTTATTGTTCATATATTAAATTAAAAAGGGTTTTGTTTTAGTTCGATCCATTACCAATACCTTCCTTTGTTCCGTACTTGTTTTATATTCGAGTCAATCAGTGAAATTGTTGTTCATATTGAAATGAATCGAGATTGATGAGGAGTTGGTCAATGATGCTCGAGCATGTACTTATTTTGAGTGCCTATTTATTTTCTATTGGTATTTATGGATTGATCACAAGTCGAAATATGGTTAGAGCACTTATGTGTCTTGAGCTTATACTGAATGCGGTTAATATGAATCTCGTAACGTTTTCTGATTTATTTGATAGTCGACAATTAAAAGGAGACATTTTCTCGATCTTTGTTATAGCTATTGCAGCCGCTGAAGCAGCTATTGGGCCAGCTATTGTTTCGTCGATCCATCGTAACAGAAAATCAACTCGTATCAATCAATCGAACTTGTTGAATAAATAGTCATAATGATATAAAAAAAGACAGATATATATAATATTATATTCACCAATTAAAATTAGCATATATGACTCGTATGACCATGTTTGCTGAAACGTAAGAAATCAAAGTATCTTGGTCCTCTTTCCTAAACAGATCCAGAGGTAAATTGATTCTAAAAAAAAATCAATTCTGGTAAACTACTGATTCATCTGGTATCTACAATATATGATTCATTTACTACCGATTTTACCAGATCGAAAATTGATAACGTTCAAAAAATTGATAGACACAATGTCACATTCAGTAAAGATTTATGATACATGTATAGGATGTACTCAATGTGTACGAGCCTGCCCCACAGATGTATTGGAAATGATACCTTGGGACGGATGTAAAGCTAAGCAAATTGCTCCTGCTCCAAGAACAGAAGACTGTGTAGGTTGTAAGAGATGTGAATCCGCTTGTCCAACAGATTTCTTGAGTGTCCGGGTTTATTTATGGCATGAGACAACTCGCAGCATGGGTCTAGCTTATTGATACGTTCCGTAAAACTCTACTTGAATCCATTTGATTCTTCTTTACCGACAAAAACCCGTACTCGAGAAAATATATTATTTCGAGCGCGGGTTTTTATGGTCAAAGTCTATCTTGTCTTTACCACGAGTTATTTTCCTTGGTTAACAATAATTGTTGTTTTTCCAATATCCGCGGGTTCATCAATTTTCTTTCTCCCTCATAGAGGAAATAAGGTGGTGAGATGGTATACTATATGCATCTGCTTGTTAGAACTCCTTCTAACGACCTATGCATTCTGTTATCATTTCCAATTGGACGATCCATTAATCCAATTGGAGGAGGATTATAAATGGATAAATATTTTGTATTTTCACTGGAGACTCGGGATCGATGGACTTTCCATCGGACCCATTTTACTGACGGGATTCATCACTACTTTAGCTACTTTAGCGGCTTGGCCAGTTACTAGAGATTCGCGATTGTTCCATTTCCTGATGTTAGCAATGTACAGCGGTCAAATAGGATCATTTTCTTCTCGAGACCTTTTACTTTTTTTCATCATGTGGGAGTTAGAATTAATTCCTGTTTACCTACTTTTATCCATGTGGGGAGGTAAGAAACGTCTGTACTCAGCTACAAAGTTCATTTTGTACACTGCGGGGGGTTCCATTTTTCTCTTAATGGGAGTTCCAGGTATGGGTTTATATGGTTCCAATGAACCAACATTAAATTTTGAAACATCAGCTAATCGATCGTATCCCGCGGCATTGGAAATAATATTCTATTTTGGCTTCTTTATTGCTTATGCTGTCAAATCACCGATTATACCCCTACATACATGGTTACCAGATACCCATGGAGAAGCACATTACAGTACATGTATGCTTCTAGCTGGAATTTTATTAAAAATGGGAGCATATGGATTGGTTCGGATCAATATGGAATTATTACCCCATGCTCATTCTATATTTTCTCCCTGGTTGATGATAGTCGGAACGATTCAAATAATCTATGCAGCTTCAACTTCTCCCGGTCAACGCAATTTAAAAAAGCGAATAGCCTATTCCTCCGTATCTCATATGGGTTTCACAATTATCGGAATTGCTTCCATAACTGATATGGGACTCAATGGAGCCATTTTACAAATCATTTCTCATGGATTTATTGGTGCTGCACTCTTTTTCTTGGCAGGAACGAGTTACGATAGAATACGTCTTGTTTATCTCGATGAAATGGGAGGAATAGCTACCCCAATGCCAAAAATATTTACCATGTTAAGTAGCTTCTCGATGGCTTCGCTTGCACTGCCAGGAATGAGTGGTTTTGTTGCAGAATTGGTAGTCTTTTTTGGAATAATTACCAGCCCAAAATACCTTTTAATGCCAAAAATACTAATTACTTTTGTAATGGCAATTGGAATGATATTAACTCCTATTTATTCATTATCTATGTTACGCCAGATGTTCTATGGATACAAACTATTCAATGTTACAAACTCCTACTTTGTGGATTCTGGACCGCGAGAACTATTTGTTTCGATCTGTATCTTTCTACCCGTAATAGGTATCGGTATTTATCCCGATTTCGTTCTCTCACTATCAGTTGAGAAGGTAGAAGCTATTCTATCTAATTACTTTCATAAATAGTTTTCATAAATAAGAAATAAAGTCAAATAATCCTGTGATTTACAAAATCGGTCGCTGTACACTGAAAAAAAAAAAATGAAGTGAATTGGAATTGTAATCAGATACATCTGGAGTTTTTGAGAACCATTTGAATTACTACTTGATTCAAATGGTTCTCAAAAACTCACACTAATTTTCGTTATATATTGGAGATTGATGTTCCCATGTATTCTTCAAGTCCCTTCTTCAATTCGCTGTTAATGTGAATGAACCATAACTATGTAGTCCTATTCCTAATAGATTGACCCCAAAATAGCATATCCAAATTATAAGAAATCCGATAGAAGCTACAATTGCCGAATTAACACCTTGCAAACTTTGATTTGTTCTAGTATGTAAATAAATCGCGAATATGGTCCAAGTAATAAATGCCCAAGTTTCCTTGGGGTCCCAATTCCAATAAGACCCCCATGCCTCATTAGCCCATACTGCTCCCGAAAGAATACCTATGGTTGAAAAGATAAACCCTAGACTAATGACACGATAACTCCAATGATCCAATCGCCGAGTCAATCGATACCTGTGATAATTTCTAAATGAAGGAAAAGAAGTGTTTTGTAAAACACTTCTTTTCTCATTCAAGTATTGGATCTCACCAAAGGAAAATGTCCCAATTAATAAATGATTGGTTTTAACAACAATATCTGTGTTTTTTCGAAATGTGATGACTAGAAAAGCTACTGATAATAACGCTCCACATAAAAGAGCTGCATAGCTCAATAACATCATACTTACGTGCATCATTAACCACTGGGATTGTAGGGCGGGTACTAATATTGCGGATTGATGCATTTCAGTTAAAAGACCTGAAGTGGCAAAGCCTTGGGTAAAAATAGCACTTGGCCCAGTTATTGCGCTTAAATTATTTTTATGGTTCCCCACTTTAGGAACCATATGAATAATGGAGAAACTCCATGAAAGGAACATTAATGATTCATATAAATCACTTAACGGGAAATGTCTCAAATAAATCCAACGAGTTATTAATAATCCTGTTATACAGAAAAAAGTAGCTATAATGCCTTTTTCTGATGAATCACATATTCCTACGATTTGATGGACTAATAAATCCATCAAATGAATCGTAATAACAATTGAAATGATCGAAAAAGATATGTGAGTTAATATATGTTCTAAAGTCGCAAATATCATAAAAAATTATTTTGTAAAAAAAAAAAGGGGGGGTGTGTGTTCCTCAATTATGGAATGGAAATAAGGAAAGGAATTGAATTCCTTATAAGATAGGATTTATCTTGCCCCTTTTAGGGGATGCCGCCACTCGGATTCGAACCGAGATGCTCTAGCACTGCTTCCTAAGAGCAGCGTGTCTACCGATTTCACCATGGCGGCTTGATCGAAATAATAATAGCCCATACTATGTTCAATCGTCGAGATTGATGGATTCAATCCAATCGATCTTAGGAAAGATTAGAATCGATGAATCAAAAAACTCGTTCAAATAAATATTTGAACGTTCAATAATACTTAACTTAGTATAGTGGTATGGTGTCAGTTTTAACAATCATTTTCACGGAGTATAAGTCCCCCTGGACCAGTTGGAACTAGAGGGTTATGTCCTCAGTCGAGGTATACAACTAAAAATTGTCCTTTTTTTTCTATCTCATTTTTTTTTTATGATTCATTTCTCATTTATCTCATTTCATGGATCCGACATAAAAATGAGATTTTTGTTATTGTGAAAGCGAATTGATGGGGAAAGTTACAATCCCCATCTCGCAAATTATAAAAATCTAATAGAATACCATTCTAGAATACTATAAGGAATGAAAAGTGAAACCTTTATCTTCTATCTAATGACTTCTTTTTTTTTTTTTCAAACAAAACAAAACGGAAATCAATCGTTTTTAGAACTCAATTAGACAGGCGAATTATTATTCTACATACCACAACATCCAGTTCTATCTCATATTGATGAGTTCCAAAATTCGTTAATGTAAAATGTAAATTATTCATCTTCTAAATCATCCAATTCATCGAGTCATGTCGATTCATTCAGATTATTCCGCGGCTTTATTACTTGTTTGTTGCACAAAAAAACTTTTTGAATGCCCGGTAGAAATAGATTTAGCTAAGGATAAAGCTTTTATCGCGGCCCAATATCCCTTTCTCTTCCAAATATTTTTGCGAATACGCTTTTTTGACATAGAAGTACGTTTCTTTGGAACTGCCATTTTAAAAGAAAGAGGTTTCTCATTTTTATAGTTGGATGTGAAAGACATGTATTGTATTGTTCAAAATAAATCGTTCTTTCTATCCATTATCTATATCTATTCCATAGTGGATACTTCCTTCATAACATAAAAAATACAGATATGTGCGCATCACATATAGTATAACTAGGGATGAAAAAAAAAAAAGGGTTCCAATTTATATCTCAGTCTATTTATATATCGTCATGTTACATTAATAAATCAAATCAAAAAACTTAAGAACCCATACATTTTACCCTTACCTAATTTAAGAAAACAATAATATAAAATTTTTTCGATTAATTGATCAAACTCGAGAATGGAGTACCCATAATTTAAATTCAAATGAGATCATGTAGTTAATCTCTTAAACGATACATTACTTGATAAAGGTCATTTTAGTAATTTATTATTTCAGCTCTATGCGAAATGACGAGTATCGTAGGATTTTCCATAAAATATGTTTGTTTTATTTGACTAGAAGCCAATCAATCAGTTCCAGAATGAATTAGTCAATGACTCCAAATAAACTAACTAAAATAACTAGGTGTTATTTTATTAGGTCGAGTTATTGGTGGATCCTATAATTCATATCAGAATCAAGTACTATTTTGGTGTAATTCTTTTTCCTTATTACTATATGGATATAAATCACCGTAATAGTGGAATGATTGAAAATCTCATATTCTGTATCTCAATAAATATCTTAGTTAATCACTAGGTAGTCATTTTTAAGCAGTAACTTGGTTATTTGAACAATTGTAACTTCTTGATTTGAATTTTTCAAATATCTGGAAAGAATCAGAATAATGAAGAATTCAAAATAATATTTGAGTTTTTATATCTTGATTTTTTTATTTATTTGATTATTGCTCTTTACAAAAAAGATAAGAGCTGGTGAATCGGAAAAATTAATAAGAATAAAAAAAAAAAGTTTGATTTGATTATGCAACCCATATATCAATATGCATGGATCATACCTTTCGTTCCACTTCCAGTTACTATGTCAATAGGATTGGGACTTCTGCTTGTTCCGACCGCAACAAAAAATCTTCGTCGTATGTGGGCTTTTCCCAGTGTTTCATTGCTAAGTATAGTTATGGTTTTTTCGGCCGATCTGTCTGTTCAACAAATAGATGGCAGTTCCATCTATCAATATCTATGGTCTTGGACCATCAATAATGATTTTTCCTTAGAGTTCGGACACTTGATCGACCCACTTACTTCTATTATGTCAATACTAATCACTACTGTCGGAATCATGGTTCTTATTTATAGTGACAAGTATATGTCTCATGATCAAGGATATTTGAGATTTTTTGCTTATATGAGTTTTTCCAATACTTCCATGTTGGGATTAGTTACTAGTTCCAATTTGATACAAATTTATATTTTTTGGGAACTCGTGGGAATGTGTTCGTATCTATTAATAGGTTTTTGGTTCACACGACCAATCGCAGCAAATGCCTGTCAAAAAGCATTTGTAACTAATCGTGTAGGGGATTTTGGTTTATTATTAGGAATCTTAGGTCTTTATTGGATAACAGGTAGTTTCGAATTTCGGGATTTGTTCGAAATCTTCAATAACTTGATGCATAATAATGGAGTTAATTCTTTATTTGCTACTCTGTGTGCTTCCCTATTATTCGCTGGTGCAATTGCTAAATCTGCGCAATTTCCCCTTCATGTATGGTTACCTGATGCCATGGAGGGACCCACCCCTATTTCGGCTCTTATACATGCTGCTACTATGGTAGCAGCGGGAATTTTTCTTGTCGCTCGACTTATGCCTCTTTTCACAGTTATACCTTACATAATGAATCTCATTTCTTTGATAGGTATAATAACGGTACTATTAGGAGCTACTTTGGCTCTTGCTCAAAGAGACATTAAGAGAAGCTTAGCTTATTCAACAATGTCTCAATTGGGTTATATTATGTTAGCTCCAGGGATGGGTTCTTATCGAGCTGCTTTATTCCATTTAATTTCTCATGCCTATTCGAAAGCATTATTGTTTTTGGGCACCGGATCCATTATTCATTCAATGGAACCCATTGTTGGATATTCTCCAGATAAGAGTCAGAACATGGTTC
>NW_027519943.1:17500-26949 GCF_043159265.1 Tasmannia lanceolata | reverse complement strand
TACGGAACAAAGGAAGGTATTGGTAATGGATCGAACTAAAACAAAACCCTTTTTAATTTAATATATGAACAATAAATATATAAATTGAATTGAAGCAAAATGGATGTAATAACAATACAAGAAGACAGAACAAGGCCTTATTTATTTTTATTTTAAATTTATTTTAATTTTATTTTGGATTTCTAATTCATTTCTAATTCTAAGTATTTATTACTGACGAGCCATAGCAATTGCACCTATCAAGGCAACTAAAAGAATTATAGAAATGAGTTCAAATGGAAGATAAAAATCTGTTGATAAATGAATCCCAATTTGTTGAACATTACTTATCAGGTCCTGCTCTATAATCTGGTTTGATCCTGTAGTCCAAATAATCCCATACCATGACGTATCTGAAATAGTAGTAATTAGTGAAAAAAGAATACTTGTACAAACCAGTGAAGTGACCCCATCTCCAACGGTCCAAAGATAGAAATCATTGTAATATTCTGAACCATTCATGAACATCACAGCAAATATGATTAAGACATTTACAGCTCCCACGTAAATAAGGAGCTGTGCAGCAGCTACAAAATAGGAGTTAGATAGAATATGGAATAAGGATATACAAACAAGAACCAATCCCAATGAAAAGGCAGAAAAAATGGGATTGGTAAGTAATACCACTCCTAGACCCCCTAGTATAAGACCTGATCCCAAAAATACTAAAAGAATATCATGTATTGGCCCAGGTAAATCCATTATGTATAAAATAAGAGATAAAAAAAAGTTGAAATATTTCATGACCTTACTGACCCAGCCAGGAAAAAAGAGGTTACCTTGTTTTTTTCTTGTATATGATACGTTTCTAATTGAATCGTAATGGGGTCTGGATTGAGGTAGATACAGTTATTGGACTAATTCCACTTCTGTATCCGAAAGAGTAGTTCGGAGTTTGATATTCCGAAATCATCATGACTATATTCATATATTCTAAATCCAAATCAAGCCGCGATTCTCACCAATCAATAGTTATGATTTGTAGTTACTGACCAACCAAAATGAAAGAAGCTTCACTCCTTTAGATCAAAAATGAATCTTAGTCATTGGTAATCGTTATTGAATCAAGGGGTTTATCTGTGGTTATTTTAATTTGAGTCGAATTCATAATTGTTCGAATTGTGTAATCCCCAATTACTGACATTGGTAACCGACCCAAAGCAATTTGATTATAATTCAATTCGTGACGATCATAAGTGGAAAGTTCATATTCTTCAGTCATTGATAGACAGTTTGTTGGACAATACTCGACGCAGTTACCACAAAATATACAGATTCCAAAATCAATACTATAATTAAGCAACCGTTTCTTTCTAATATCTGTTTCCAATCTCCAATCAACAACGGGTAGATCTATGGGACATACACGAACACATACTTCACAAGCAATGCATTTATCAAATTCAAAGTGGATTCGACCACGGAAACGCTCTGATGTGATCGATTTTTCATAAGGATATTGAATAGTTATAGGTAAACGATTCGCGTGGGATAAGGTAATCATGAAACTTTGACCAATGTACCTTGCAGCTCGTACTGTTTGTTGACCATAATTCATGAACCCAGTCATCATAGGGAACATATCGTGGCTATCCATGAATAATTTGATATTTCTTTCTCTTGCTTAAGGGAGGTTATGAATCTAGAGTATCATATACTGTTACAGTGAAAGGAGTTGGGAAGAAGTTGTCAATAATAGATTACCCAGAGAAATGGGTAAAAGAAATTTCCATCCAAGATTTAATAGTTGGTCCATTCTCATCCTAGGTAAAGTCCATCTTGTTGTGATAGGAATGAACAGGAACAAATAAGCTTTAGCTAATGTAATAAGGATACCAATCGTTGTTCCAAATACTCCCCCCGTTTTATTTATTCCGAAAAGTTCAGGAATGAATATGTACGGAATAGAGAGATTCCACCCGCCCAAGTAAAGAACTGTTACAAATAAAGAAGAAACTAGTAGATTTAGGTAAGAAGCAACGTAAAATAAACCAAATTTGATACCTGAATATTCGGTTTGATAACCCGCTACTAATTCTTCTTCTGCTTCTGGTAAATCAAAAGGTAATCTCTCACATTCTGCTAGGGAAGAAATTATAAAAACTATAAACCCTATGGGTTGACGCCACAGATTCCATCCCCAAAACCCATATTTTGACTGTGCCTCAACTATATCAATTGTACTTGAACTGTTAGATAATCATAGTCGATGATAACATCACTGTTCCCATCGCTATTTCAGAACCGTACATGAGACCTCAGCTTCATACGGCTCCTCGATGGCCACAAATAAATCTAAGGACTGATTCAGTATTACCTCGGCATTTTTTGAGAGTGAATAGAGTAAAGATGCATCAGGGAGTCCCTAATTAGACCAATGGAATTCTGTCTGCTATAATAACAAATTCAAAGTGCTTCCGAATTGCTCTCATAATTTATTTTATAATTAATATTACAATTTATCTTTGTTCAGTAATAGCTTAATCTTTCAATAAAATACTCGTTGTATCAATAGATATTTCTACCCATATCTTTCGATTACGAAAAAGAATTAGACACTCTACATTAGTTCATTTCATGAATCATGATAAGAAGCCTATCTGTATTAATACGGATGGGATGGAGGAAAGAAAGAATAAAGAAAGATCTATTACTATTTATTTTTCCTATTGCATTCCATTTCTTTCGTTCCTGTTCTTCTTTCGCAGAAGAGGGGATTCTCAAAAAAAAAATAAAGGATTACTTCGTTCCCGATAGTCATTTCTTTAATCAGTGGATAGGAGCATACTCTGGATCGGAATCATGGGGAAGTACTGCTTGATCATTTCTACCAACTTAAAGCCCTCATTATGATTCCTTTTATGCAAAAATATCCCTTTGGTTTTTGATACCTTACATTATTTCCATGACGAATCCTTTGTGTACCTTGGTGTTCCTAACCGTCCACTCATTTTTGATTGATTCCCGATATGATAATGCATACAATAACAATTGTAGAAACTCCATACAGTTGATCTTTTGCACCCGCTTCAAGTCATGATGACTAATCAACCAATCTTGGGGTAAACAGTTTCCACCGCTTATCTTTACTTACACTTTCCTCTCGTACATAGGGAATGAGAATCAATCTTCTTACTGCGAATTCATAAGCTGTTTTGTTTCACTCATATAACCATCTCGTTTAGTTCATCAACCTAAATGGTGAATAAAAAAATCAAGATATCTATTCAATACATTCAACCTCTTTCCTAGAAATAAAGGAAAGAAATAAAAGTTAATGTTGCAACGAATCACACGTAGAGATATTGATAACACACATGGAGTTAATGGTATTTCATAACTAATAGATTGAGCAGCAGCTCGTAGACCACCTGAAATATTTATTATTCGATCCATATCCTGACATAAGAAGTCCAATAGGAGCAATACTGGAAATGGCGATCCACAAAAAAACACCTATACCGAGATCGGCTAGAACAAGGCGATAGCCAAAAGGAATTACTGAATAACTTAGTAGAATTGATATGACCGCTATGGATGGCCCGATACTGAATAAACGAATATCTCCTCTAGATGGGAGAAGATCCTCTTTGAAAAGCAGTTTTGTCCCATCCGCTAGAGCTTGAAGAATTCCCAAGGGACCAGCATATTCAGGCCCAATACGTTGTTGTATCCCTGCGGATATTTCTCTTTCTAACCACACAATCACGAGTACCCCTATTGTGATCCCCGATACGGGAGTAAAAATAGGGACAAGCGTCCCTATAAGGCCATAGCCTTCTTTTAAAGATTCCGATCTGGAAAAAGAATTGATAGCTTGTACTTCTGTCGTATCAATTATCATTTCAACGATCAACTTCTCCCATAATGATATCTATACTACCTAGTATCGTCATGATATCAGCCAATTTCATTCTTTTAACTAGCTGAGGAATAATTTGCAAATTTATGAAACCCGGTGGACGAATTTTCCATCTCCAGGGAAAAACACTATTATCTCCTATCAGAAAAATTCCTAATTCTCCTTTTGGGGCTTCTACTCTCACATAAAGTTCTTGTTTTAACAATTCAAAGGTGGGAGAAGGTTTTTTACTAATGAATCGGTATTCAAAATCGTTCCATTCAGAATCCTTTGCTCTATCAAAGCGTCGTACTTCTAAATTCTCATAGGGTCCCCCCGGAATTCCTTCCAGAGCCTGTTGAAGAATTTTTATAGATTCCGTCATTTCACTGATTCGTACTAAATAACGAGCTAATGAGTCTCCTTCTTTTTGCCATTGGACTTCCCAATCGAATTCATCGTAACACTCATAATGATCAACTTTACGAAGATCCCATTGGATTCCGGAAGCTCGTAGCATTGGTCCCGATAAACCCCAATTTATTGCTTCCTCTCCACCAATAATGCCCACTCCTTCAACTCGTTCCAAAAAAATAGGATTCCGCGTAATAAGCTTTTGATATTCAACAACTCCTGTTAAAGAATAATCGCAGAAATCCAAACATTTATCTATCCATCCGTGAGGTAGATCAGCAGCTACTCCTCCGATACGGAAATAATTATGCATCATTCGCATACCTGTGGCAGCTTCGAATAGATCATATAGCAATTCTCTCTCTCGGAAAATATAGAAGAAAGGAGTCTGTGCACCGATATCTGCCATAAAAGGCCCAAGCCATAACAAATGAGAAGCTATACGACTTAGCTCCAGCATAATAACTCTGATATAACTGGCTCTTTTAGGTACTTGAATATTTCCCAATTGTTCGGGGGCATTTACCGTTATTGCCTCTGTGAACATAGTAGCTAAATAATCCCAACGTGTTACATACGGCAGATATTGTATAATTGTTCGGTTTTCCGCAATTTTTTCCATTCCTCTGTGTAAATAACCCAATATAGGTTCACAGTCAATAACATCTTCACCATCTAGAGTAACAATGAGTCGAAGAACACCATGCATTGATGGGTGGTGAGGGCCCATATTGACTATCATGAGGTCTTTTTTTGTAGCCGGTACAGTCATATGCTTTCTTCCCCGATTCATTATTCCATGAATTGTTGAAAACGAAACAAAGTTCATCAAAATTCAAGATCTAATAAACCAAAAAATTCAAATGAATCCTCAAATTAACGATTTTTTGGCTCCCGAATATCCAACTGACCAATTAATTCCTTATAACGTACTCTATTTTTTTTTGACAAATAAGCCAGCAGCCGTTGACGTTTTCCCAGAATTTTTCGCAGACCTCTCTGAGATAAATAGTCTTTTCTGTGAAATTCAAAATGTGCAGTAAGTCTCCGTATCTTATTGGTGAAATTGAATACTTGAAATTCAACAGACCCTTTGTTTTTTTCTTTTTCTTCTTGCGGAATAACCGAGATAAATAAATTTTTTACCATAAAAAAGAATAATTCTTCTCTCTTTTTTTTTTTCTTTCGTTCCCACAAATATGGATTTTACCGATCAGGAATAATAATAAAATGATAATGCCAGTCATTTCGATCTGGTACACACAATAATCTGGATTTATTCATATAATAACTTTTTCTATTTAAATTGAATTAATAAATCCAATTTAATTTGTAATTTGATTCGGATACAATACATAGAAAGGGATGGTACATTTCTGGACCCACGAAAGAGAATGATTTGGGTTTAAGAAGATTCTGTTGATTCATTCCTAGGTCCAATTGATACGTCATTGAATCAGTATCATGTGTCAGAATGTAATGTAACACAACGTGTGTGTACACCTGTCTGTCTTCATATATCGGCTATGATACATGATGTATATAAAATGTACCATTAACTAATTCTGAATCGTGGATACATATATATTCTTGACATACTGAAACGACTGCCATTATTCGTATCAAACCAATAGCGATTCATACAAGCTAAATCTTCTAATCGATAATTGGGCCAAAGAAATAATTTGAATTGAATGAATTTATTTGTATCTGTATCAAGACACTTGTCCTCATCCAAAAATTGCCCAGAGTTCTTTACGTTATTCTCATTGAAAAATACTGGATTTATATCCACAATATTCTCATTACTGAAATTGAAACACATTAAAATTCTCAATTTTCTACGACGTCTAGGAGATAGAATATTTTCAGGAACAAGAAAATCATAATGATTTTCATCTCCATTCATAAGCATCTTTCCATGTTGTGCAATAGATCCATTGAAAGAATTCTCATCAACATATTTTTTTTCTCGACGTTCTCGATTAGTTTGGTGTTTACTCTTATGGACCAATGAAATGCCTATGGTTTGATACATAATAAATTGTCCATCCCGTTTTATAGACAGGCGGGCTGGTTCAATAATAAATATTCCCCTTTTTATCAATTCCGTAAGAGTGAGATCCTTCTGAATCAACATTACGTCCAGGCGCATTTCTCCTCTTTGAATAGAGGATATAGCAATTTCCCTTGGATTTATCAGTCTAAGCAGGAGGCAATATACCTTGATATTATTGATCATTCTTTGATTCAAAGAATCGTCCCATCTCAATTGAAAAAGCAAATATCTTTTTAGGAAGAACTCTAGTTCTGCTTCTCTGTTGCTCTTGTATTTTCTTTTCTTTCTCCTTTTTTTAATGTCTGATTCCGCGTAATCCTTTTCAACATATTTTTTTTTTTTTTGTGCATCTGATTCAAGATTCTCTTGGTTTCGTGCATCTGATCTAATATCCCCTTGGCCCGGCTGTTCTTCTTCTTTTTCTTTATTTCGGTTCTCTAATTCAAGATATTCTTTTTGATTAGATGATATACGAAGATCTTTTTTTTGATTTTCACTAATGTTTTTATTTTCACTAATGTTTTTATTTCCATGAAAATTTAAAAGAAGTAATTTGATTGGTATGATCCATGGTTTCATTTTATATGTATCATAAAGTCGCACAAATTCTGGGAAGAACCAAGATTCCAGATTCGATATGGGACGATATCGCATTTCTTCATTCATTCCCATCCAATCAAAAAAGTTTTTTTTTTGATTGGGTGGGTTGATTTCTTGATGAATCGTGAAATAAAAAAGATCTTTTTTATCAATTATTTCATAATCATTAATCCCATTCTTAGTATTTTTATTAATATTGGTCCCAGTATCCATATCGGTCCAGGTATCAATATCGATATTTTTTCTAAGACAAAAATGCAGAATTCTCCACTCAAAATATTTTCTATCCGGATTTTTACCCGTATCCATAATAGACTCTTCTTCTAGATAATCACTAATAGCTATATCCCCCAGTACATAACATGATTCGGGTTTAGGTGTGTTGTCATTATAGGGAATCTCTCGGCCCCCATTTACTTTTAACGGGGATACATAAATATATGAGCTCTTCCTATCCTCATAATTAATATATTTACACGATAAAAGATCATATCTGTAGTGTTTTTTAAATTTTTCTTTTTGACTCGGCAATGAATTCACCGCGCAATCATTTTCTTTCTCGTAATAAATGAATTGGTCTTTTTCTTTTTCATATGAATCCCATTTTTTGGAATCTTTATTTTCAATCGTACGACGATGATTGACTCTAGTTCGCCATTTTTTCGATACTAATCTAGACCATCTATTCTGAGATAAATTGTATTGATAATGACGCTTTAACCAGTTTTTCCATTCATTCATTCTGGAATTCGAAAATTTCTTATGTCTTGGTTTGAAATCAAAAATTCCTCGTGTACCCAAATAGTCCTTTATTCTATGCTTAATAAAAGGAGATGCGCCATGATATTGAAGTACAGATATCAAGTGATACTTGTTAATAACTTCTTGGTTTTGTGATAATTTGTAAAATACATATGCTTGGGACAAGAAAGATAAGTTACAATAAATCTGTGAATTATTATTTCGAATATTCGAAATAGAAAGTGACTTTTGGATAGTCAAAATAAACTGAGTTGTATTTTGATTTGTTTCATCAATTCCTTCTTTATTTGTTTCATTATTGTAAATATATTTATCGATAAGATTTTTTGTTGATTCAAGGAAAAGTTGTGTATTAATCCTGGGAATGTTAATGGCACATAGAAAGATATCTATGTATATTCTTTCAATGAAATATTTTATAAAATATTGCGATTTACGTATTAATCGGGCACTTCTTTTTTTTGATCTCTGCCAAATATGTTTCTGTGATTCCGATCTTTCATCATCAAAACTTGTCTTGTTAGGACTAATATTTATATCTGTATCTGTAGTTAGAAATATTTTTTTCTTGTCTTTTTTTATTTTTTCTATTTGATTTTTGATTTTGGTTGTACTATCAGTCAGATCTTTCATTTTTTTTTCTGTCAGTGAATAATTTGTCCAATCCATGGATCTAATTTGAATAGTCGAGTCGTGAGTAATCTTATTACTGATTATGAAATCTTTTCCAGTTTCACTCGGTTGATAGCCTTTCCTCAACCCAAATAATAAAATTGAGTTCACTTTTGTAAGCTCTTTCATTATTCTTTTTATAAATAGAACTATTTTGATAACCCATCTTATTTTTTCTTTTGAGACCTTTAGACAACATTTTGTTCTTTCTTTTAAAATTCTGAAAACTCGAAAATATTTTTTTTGAACTTTTCTCGTTTTTTTTTCGAGTTCTTTAAAAATGGGTTCAAAAAAAGAAGGTTCTTTTCGTGGAGAACCAAAAGGTAATTCAGTTTCCATTCCCCAGACCGTTAAAAAACAAAAATTTTCTATTTTTCCTTTGTTTTTCATTGGATCTCTATGATGAAATTGTAGTTTAGATCCCCGCCAAGGTTTCAGACAGAAAGGAAATAAGATCTTTATCTGAATCCCATCTGTTAACCAGTTTTTCGGAAATTCTGTTTCTGATAATTGAACACCATTATAGGTGCATTTAACATGCATTTCTTTATTCCACTCCTTCAAATCCTCGTACCACTCGGGAAATTGAAATAATAACATACGGCCAAGATTTTTAGCTATTATCAATGAAGGCAATATGATGTATTTTCTAAGAATCGATTGGGTTACTAACATAGAACCTCTTATTGCTTGAGCAAATATAATAGTATCCCAAGTTTCTGATATTGCTATCCGTTCATTCTCCTCTTTTTGCTCTTTCTTTTTTTTCTCTTTTTCTTTTGCCTCTTCCTCCTCAGAATCTGAGGTTTTGAGTTGCGGATCCTTTCCTATCCAATTCCTAAAAAGTGGATTAATCATTCCAGAGATATCAAAAGAGAAAAAAAATGTTTTGTCTATTCTGTCCAAAAAAAGCGGGGAATGCACATTTGTTTGAAACATTTCCCAAGTCACTGTTTTACGTCTTTGAGCGCGCATGGATCCTTTGATTAGATCCCGACGAAAATCCGATTGTTGTGAGTAACGTATCAAAGCCACTTCTTCCGCTTGATCACTATCATTATT
>NW_027519942.1:30000-31102 GCF_043159265.1 Tasmannia lanceolata | reverse complement strand
CTATGACGAATGTGCTAACTATGTATATGACGCCGAAAATAGACCGATTTGATATCACCCCTCAATTAGAATTAGCAAAAGCAATGTCCCCTTGCATAATATGGATTCCAAACATTCATGATCTGTATGTGAATGAGTCGAATTACTTATCCCTCGGTCTATTAGTGAACTATCTCTCCAGAGATTGTGAAAGATGTTCCACTAGAAATATTCTTGTTATTGCTTCGACTCATATTCCCCAAAAAGTGGATCCCGCTCTAATAGCTCCGAATAAATTAAATACATGCATTAAGATACGAAGGCTTCTTATTCCACAACAACGAAAGCACTTTTTCATTCTTTCATATACTAGGGGATTTCGCTTGGAAAAGAAAATGTCCCATACTAACGGATTCGGGTCCATAACCATGGGTTCCAATGCACGAGATCTTGTAGCACTTACCAATGAGGCCCTATCAATTAGTATTACACAGAAGAAATCAATTATAGACACTAATACAATTAGATCAGCTCTTCATAGACAAACTTGGGATTTGCGATCCGAGGTAAGATCGGTTCAGGATCATGGGATCCTTTTCTATCAGATAGGAAGGGCTGTTGCACAAAATGTACTTCTAAGTAATTGCCCCATAGATCCTATATCTATCTATATGAAGAAGAAATCATGTAAGGAAGGGGATTCTTATTTGTACAAATGGTACTTCGAACTTGGAACGAGCATGAAGAAATTAACGATACTTCTTTATCTTTTGAGTTGTTCTGCCGGATCGGTCGCTCAAGATCTTTGGTCTCCACCCGGACCCGATGAAAAAAATGGGATCACTTCTTATGGATTCGTTGAGAATGATTCTGATCTAGTTCATGGCCTATTAGAATTAGAAGTAGAAGGCGCTCTGGTGGGATCCTCACGGACAGAAAAAGATTGCAGTCAGTTTGATAATGATCGAGTGACATTGCTTCTTCGGTCCGAACCAAGGAATCCGTTAGATATGATGCAAAATGGATCTTGTTCTATCGTTGATCAGAGATTTCTATACGAAAAATACGAATCGGAGTTTGAAGAAGGGGAAGGAGAAGGAGCCCTCGACCCGCAACAGATAGA
>NW_027519942.1:0-10000 GCF_043159265.1 Tasmannia lanceolata | reverse complement strand
TTGATGATGAAAGATCGGAATCACAGAAACATATTTGGCAGAGATCAAAAAAAAGAAGTGCCCGATTAATACGTAAATCGCAATATTTTATAAAATATTTCATTGAAAGAATATACATAGATATCTTTCTATGTGCCATTAACATTCCCAGGATTAATACACAACTTTTCCTTGAATCAACAAAAAATCTTATCGATAAATATATTTACAATAATGAAACAAATAAAGAAGGAATTGATGAAACAAATCAAAATACAACTCAGTTTATTTTGACTATCCAAAAGTCACTTTCTATTTCGAATATTCGAAATAATAATTCACAGATTTATTGTAACTTATCTTTCTTGTCCCAAGCATATGTATTTTACAAATTATCACAAAACCAAGAAGTTATTAACAAGTATCACTTGATATCTGTACTTCAATATCATGGCGCATCTCCTTTTATTAAGCATAGAATAAAGGACTATTTGGGTACACGAGGAATTTTTGATTTCAAACCAAGACATAAGAAATTTTCGAATTCCAGAATGAATGAATGGAAAAACTGGTTAAAGCGTCATTATCAATACAATTTATCTCAGAATAGATGGTCTAGATTAGTATCGAAAAAATGGCGAACTAGAGTCAATCATCGTCGTACGATTGAAAATAAAGATTCCAAAAAATGGATTCATATGAAAAAGAAAAAGACCAATTCATTTATTACGAGAAAGAAAATGATTGCGCGGTGAATTCATTGCCGAGTCAAAAAGAAAAATTTAAAAAACACTACAGATATGATCTTTTATCGTGTAAATATATTAATTATGAGGATAGGAAGAGCTCATATATTTATGTATCCCCGTTAAAAGTAAATGGGGGCCGAGAGATTCCCTATAATGACAACACACCTAAACCCGAATCATGTTATGTACTGGGGGATATAGCTATTAGTGATTATCTAGAAGAAGAGTCTATTATGGATACGGGTAAAAATCGGATAGAAAATATTTTGAGTGGAGAATTCTGCATTTTTGTCTTAGAAAAAATATCGATATTGATACCTGGACCGATATGGATACTGGGACCAATATTAATAAAAATACTAAGAATGGGATTAATGATTATGAAATAATTGATAAAAAAGATCTTTTTTATTTCACGATTCATCAAGAAATCAACCCACCCAATCAAAAAAAAAACTTTTTTGATTGGATGGGAATGAATGAAGAAATGCGATATCGTCCCATATCGAATCTGGAATCTTGGTTCTTCCCAGAATTTGTGCGACTTTATGATACATATAAAATGAAACCATGGATCATACCAATCAAATTACTTCTTTTAAATTTTCATGGAAATAAAAACATTAGTGAAAATAAAAACATTAGTGAAAATCAAAAAAAAGATCTTCGTATATCATCTAATCAAAAAGAATATCTTGAATTAGAGAACCGAAATAAAGAAAAAGAAGAAGAACAGCCGGGCCAAGGGGATATTAGATCAGATGCACGAAACCAAGAGAATCTTGAATCAGATGCACAAAAAAAAAAAAAATATGTTGAAAAGGATTACGCGGAATCAGACATTAAAAAAAGGAGAAAGAAAAGAAAATACAAGAGCAACAGAGAAGCAGAACTAGAGTTCTTCCTAAAAAGATATTTGCTTTTTCAATTGAGATGGGACGATTCTTTGAATCAAAGAATGATCAATAATATCAAGGTATATTGCCTCCTGCTTAGACTGATAAATCCAAGGGAAATTGCTATATCCTCTATTCAAAGAGGAGAAATGCGCCTGGACGTAATGTTGATTCAGAAGGATCTCACTCTTACGGAATTGATAAAAAGGGGAATATTTATTATTGAACCAGCCCGCTGTCTATAAAACGGGATGGACAATTTATTATGTATCAAACCATAGGCATTTCATTGGTCCATAAGAGTAAACACCAAACTAATCGAGAACGTCGAGAAAAAAAATATGTTGATGAGAATTCTTTCAATGGATCTATTGCACAACATGGAAAGATGCTTATGAATGGAGATGAAAATCATTATGATTTTCTTGTTCCTGAAAATATTCTATCTCCTAGACGTCGTAGAAAATTGAGAATTTTAATGTGTTTCAATTTCAGTAATGAGAATATTGTGGATATAAATCCAGTATTTTTTCAATGAGAATAACGTAAAGAACTCTGGGCAATTTTTGGATGAGGACAAGTGTCTTGATACAGATACAAATAAATTCATTCAATTCAAATTATTTCTTTGGCCCAATTATCGATTAGAAGATTTAGCTTGTATGAATCGCTATTGGTTTGATACGAATAATGGCAGTCGTTTCAGTATGTCAAGAATATATATGTATCCACGATTCAGAATTAGTTAATGGTACATTTTATATACATCATGTATCATAGCCGATATATGAAGACAGACAGGTGTACACACACGTTGTGTTACATTACATTCTGACACATGATACTGATTCAATGACGTATCAATTGGACCTAGGAATGAATCAACAGAATCTTCTTAAACCCAAATCATTCTCTTTCGTGGGTCCAGAAATGTACCATCCCTTTCTATGTATTGTATCCGAATCAAATTACAAATTAAATTGGATTTATTAATTCAATTTAAATAGAAAAAGTTATTATATGAATAAATCCAGATTATTGTGTGTACCAGATCGAAATGACTGGCATTATCATTTTATTATTATTCCTGATCGGTAAAATCCATATTGTGGGAACGAAAGAAAAAAAAAAAGAGAGAAGAATTATTCTTTTTTATGGTAAAAAATTTATTTATCTCGGTTATTCCGCAAGAAGAAAAAGAAAAAAACAAAGGGTCTGTTGAATTTCAAGTATCAATTTCACCAATAAGATACGGAGACTTACTGCACATTTGAATTTCACAGAAAAGACTATTTATCTCAGAGAGGTCTGCGAAAAATTCTGGGAAAACGTCAACGGCTGCTGGCTTATTTGTCAAAAAAAATAGAGTACGTTATAAGGAATTAATTGGTCAGTTGGATATTCGGGAGCCAAAAAATCGTTAATTTGAGGATTCATTTGAATTTTTTGGTTTATTAGATCTTGAATTTTGATGAACTTTGTTTCGTTTTCAACAATTCATGGAATAATGAATCGGGGAAGAAAGCATATGACTGTACCGGCTACAAAAAAAGACCTCATGATAGTCAATATGGGCCCTCACCACCCATCAATGCATGGTGTTCTTCGACTCATTGTTACTCTAGATGGTGAAGATGTTATTGACTGTGAACCTATATTGGTTATTTACACAGAGGAATGGAAAAAATTGCGGAAAACCGAACAATTATACAATATCTGCCGTATGTAACACGTTGGGATTATTTAGCTACTATGTTCACAGAGGCAATAACGGTAAATGCCCCCGAACAATTGGGAAATATTCAAGTACCTAAAGAGCCAGTTATATCAGAGTTATTATGCTGGAGCTAAGTCGTATAGCTTCTCATTTGTTATGGCTTGGGCCTTTTATGGCAGATATCGGTGCACAGACTCCTTTCTTCTATATTTTCCGAGAGAGAGAATTGCTATATGATCTATTCGAAGCTGCCACAGGTATGCGAATGATGCATAATTATTTCCGTATCGGAGGAGTAGCTGCTGATCTACCTCACGGATGGATAGATAAATGTTTGGATTTCTGCGATTATTCTTTAACAGGAGTTGTTGAATATCAAAAGCTTATTACGCGGAATCCTATTTTTTTGGAACGAGTTGAAGGAGTGGGCATTATTGGTGGAGAGGAAGCAATAAATTGGGGTTTATCGGGACCAATGCTACGAGCTTCCGGAATCCAATGGGATCTTCGTAAAGTTGATCATTATGAGTGTTACGATGAATTCGATTGGGAAGTCCAATGGCAAAAAGAAGGAGACTCATTAGCTCGTTATTTAGTACGAATCAGTGAAATGACGGAATCTATAAAAATTCTTCAACAGGCTCTGGAAGGAATTCCGGGGGGACCCTATGAGAATTTAGAAGTACGACGCTTTGATAGAGCAAAGGATTCTGAATGGAACGATTTTGAATACCGATTCATTAGTAAAAAACCTTCTCCCACCTTTGAATTGTTTAAAACAAGAACTTTATGTGAGAGTAGAAGCCCCAAAAGGAGAATTAGGAATTTTTCTGATAGGAGATAATAGTGTTTTTCCCTGGAGATGGAAAATTCGTCCACCGGGGTTTCATAAATTTGCAAATTATTCCTCAGCTAGTTAAAAGAATGAAATTGGCTGATATCATGACGATACTAGGTAGTATAGATATCATTATGGGAGAAGTTGATCGTTGAAATGATAATTGATACGACAGAAGTACAAGCTATCAATTCTTTTTCCAGATCGGAATCTTTAAAAGAAGGCTATGGCCTTATAGGGACGCTTGTCCCTATTTTTACTCCCGTATCGGGGATCACAATAGGGGTACTCGTGATTGTGTGGTTAGAAAGAGAAATATCCGCAGGGATACAACAACGTATTGGGCCTGAATATGCTGGTCCCTTGGGAATTCTTCAAGCTCTAGCGGATGGGACAAAACTGCTTTTCAAAGAGGATCTTCTCCCATCTAGAGGAGATATTCGTTTATTCAGTATCGGGCCATCCATAGCGGTCATATCAATTCTACTAAGTTATTCAGTAATTCCTTTTGGCTATCGCCTTGTTCTAGCCGATCTCGGTATAGGTGTTTTTTTGTGGATCGCCATTTCCAGTATTGCTCCTATTGGACTTCTTATGTCAGGATATGGATCGAATAATAAATATTTCAGGTGGTCTACGAGCTGCTGCTCAATCTATTAGTTATGAAATACCATTAACTCCATGTGTGTTATCAATATCTCTACGTGTGATTCGTCTGCAACATTAACTTTTATTTCTTTCCTTTATTTCTAGGAAAGAGGTTGAATGTATTGAATAGATATCTTGATTTTTTTATTCACCATTTAGGTTGATGAACTAAACGAGATGGTTATATGAGTGAAACAAAACAGCTTATGAATTCGCAGTAAGAAGATTGATTCTCATTCCCTATGTACGAGAGGAAAGTGTAAGTAAAGATAAGCGGTGGAAACTGTTTACCCCAAGATTGGTTGATTAGTCATCATGACTTGAAGCGGGTGCAAAAGATCAACTGTATGGAGTTTCTACAATTGTTTATTGTATGCATTATCATATCGGGAATCAATCAAAAATGAGTGGACTGTTAGGAACACCAAGGTACACAAAGGATTCGTCATGGAAATAATGTAAGGTATCAAAAACCAAAGGGATATTTTTTGCATAAAAGGAATCATAATGAGGGCTTTAAGTTGGTAGAAATGATCAAGCAGTACTTCCCCATGATTCCGATCCAGAGTATGCTCCTATCCACTGATTAAAGAAATGACTATCGGGAACGAAGTAATCCTTTATTTTTTTTTTGAGAATCCCCTCTTCTGCGAAAGAAGAACAGGAACGAAAGAAATGGAATGCAATAGGAAAAATAAATAGTAATAGATCTTTCTTTATTCTTTCTTTCCTCCATCCCATCCGTATTAATACAGATAGGCTTCTATCATGATTCATGAATGAACTAATGTAGAGTGTCTAATTCTTTTTCGTAATCGAAAGATATGGGTAGAAATATCTATTGATACAACGAGTATTTTATTGAAAGATTAAGCTATTACTGAACAAAGATAAATTGTAATATTAATTATAAAATAAATTATGAGAGCAATTCGGAAGCACTTTGAATTTGTTATTATAGCAGACAGAATTCCATTGGTCTAATTAGGGACTCCCTGATGCATCTTTACTCTATTCACTCTCAAAAAATGCCGAGGTAATACTGAATCAGTCCTTAGATTTATTTGTGGCCATCGAGGAGCCGTATGAAGCTGAGGTCTCATGTACGGTTCTGAAATAGCGATGGGAACAGTGATGTTATCATCGACTATGATTATCTAACAGTTCAAGTACAATTGATATAGTTGAGGCACAGTCAAAATATGGGTTTTGGGGATGGAATCTGTGGCGTCAACCCATAGGTTTATAGTTTTTTATAATTTCTTCCCTAGCAGAATGTGAGAGATTACCTTTTGATTTACCAGAAGCAGAAGAAGAATTAGTAGCGGGTTATCAAACCGAATATTCAGTATCAAATTTGGTTTATTTTACGTTGCTTCTTACCTAAATCTACTAGTTTCTTCATTATTTGTAACAGTTCTTTACTTGGCGGGTGGATCTCTCTATTCCGTACATATTCATTCCTGAACTTTTCGGAATAAATAAAACGGGGGGAGTATTTGGAACAACGATTGGTATCCTTATTACATTAGCTAAAGCTTATTTGTTCCTGTTCATTCCTATCACAACAAGATGGACTTTACCTAGGATGAGAATGGACCAACTATTAAATCTTGGATGGAAATTTCTTTTACCATTTCTCTGGGTAATCTATTATTGACAACTTCTTCCAACTCCTTTCACTGTAACAGTATATGATACTCTAGATTCATAACCTCCCTTAAGCAAGAGAAAGAAATATCAAATTATTCATGGATAGCCACGATATGTTCCCTATGATGACTGGGTTCATGAATTATGGTCAACAAACAGTACGAGCTGCAAGGTACATTGGTCAAAGTTTCATGATTACCTTATCCCACGCGAATCGTTTACCTATAACTATTCAATATCCTTATGAAAAATCGATCACATCAGAGCGTTTCCGTGGTCGAATCCACTTTGAATTTGATAAATGCATTGCTTGTGAAGTATGTGTTCGTGTATGTCCCATAGATCTACCCGTTGTTGATTGGAGATTGGAAACAGATATTAGAAAGAAACGGTTGCTTAATTATAGTATTGATTTTGGAATCTGTATATTTTGTGGTAACTGCGTCGAGTATTGTCCAACAAACTGTCTATCAATGACTGAAGAATATGAACTTTCCACTTATGATCGTCACGAATTGAATTATAATCAAATTGCTTTGGGTCGGTTACCAATGTCAGTAATTGGGGATTACACAATTCGAACAATTATGAATTCGACTCAAATTAAAATAACCACAGATAAACCCCTTGATTCAATAACGATTACCAATGACTAAGATTCATTTTTGATCTAAAGGAGTGAAGCTTCTTTCATTTTGGTTGGTCAGTAACTACAAATCATAACTATTGATTGGTGAGAATCGCGGCTTGATTTGGATTTAGAATATATGAATATAGTCATGATGATTTCGGAATATCAAACTCCGAACTACTCTTTCGGATACAGAAGTGGAATTAGTCCAATAACTGTATCTACCTCAATCCAGACCCCATTACGATTCAATTAGAAACGTATCATATACAAGAAAAAAAACAAGGTAACCTCTTTTTTCCTGGCTGGGTCAGTAAGGTCATGAAATATTTCAACTTTTTTTTATCTCTTATTTTATACATAATGGATTTACCTGGGCCAATACATGATATTCTTTTAGTATTTTTGGGATCAGGTCTTATACTAGGGGGGTCTAGGAGTGGTATTACTTACCAATCCCATTTTTTCTGCCTTTTCATTGGGATTGGTTCTTGTTTGTATATCCTTATTCCATATTCTATCTAACTCCTATTTTGTAGCTGCTGCACAGCTCCTTATTTACGTGGGAGCTGTAAATGTCTTAATCATATTTGCTGTGATGTTCATGAATGGTTCAGAATATTACAATGATTTCTATCTTTGGACCGTTGGAGATGGGGTCACTTCACTGGTTTGTACAAGTATTCTTTTTTCACTAATTACTACTATTTCAGATACGTCATGGTATGGGGATTATTTGGACTACAGGATCAAACCAGATTATAGAGCAGGACCTGATAAGTAATGTTCAACAAATTGGGATTCATTTATCAACAGATTTTTATCTTCCATTTGAACTCATTTCTATAATTCTTTTAGTTGCCTTGATAGGTGCAATTGCTATGGCTCGTCAGTAATAAATACTTAGAATTAGAAATGAATTAGAAATCCAAAATAAAATTAAAATAAATTTAAAATAAAAATAAATAAGGCCTTGTTCTGTCTTCTTGTATTGTTATTACATCCATTTTGCTTCAATTCAATTTATATATTTATTGTTCATATATTAAATTAAAAAGGGTTTTGTTTTAGTTCGATCCATTACCAATACTTCCTTTGTTCCGTACTTGTTTTATATTCGAGTCAATCAGTGAAATTGTTGTTCATATTGAAATGAATCGAGATTGATGAGGAGTTGGTCAATGATGCTCGAGCATGTACTTATTTTGAGTGCCTATTTATTTTCTATTGGTATTTATGGATTGATCACAAGTCGAAATATGGTTAGAGCACTTATGTGTCTTGAGCTTATACTGAATGCGGGTTAATATGAATCTCGTAACGTTTTCTGATTTATTTGATAGTCGACAATTAAAAGGAGACATTTTCTCGATCTTTGTTATAGCTATTGCAGCCGCTGAAGCAGCTATTGGGCCAGCTATTGTTTCGTCGATCCATCGTAACAGAAAATCAACTCGTATCAATCAATCGAACTTGTTGAATAAATAGTCATAATGATATAAAAAAAGACAGATATATATAATATTATATTCACCAATTAAAATTAGCATATATGACTCGTATGACCATGTTTGCTGAAACGTAAGAAATCAAAGTATCTTGGTCCTCTTTCCTAAACAGATCCAGAGGTAAATTGATTCTAAAAAAAATCAATTCTGGTAAACTACTGATTCATCTGGTATCTACAATATATGATTCATTTACTACCGATTTTACCAGATCGAAAATTGATAACGTTCAAAAAAATTGATAGACACAATGTCACATTCAGTAAAGATTTATGATACATGTATAGGATGTACTCAATGTGTACGAGCCTGCCCCACAGATGTATTGGAAATGATACCTTGGGACGGATGTAAAGCTAAGCAAATTGCTCCTGCTCCAAGAACAGAAGACTGTGTAGGTTGTAAGAGATGTGAATCCGCTTGTCCAACAGATTTCTTGAGTGTCCGGGTTTATTTATGGCATGAGACAACTCGCAGCATGGGTCTAGCTTATTGATACGTTCCGTAAAACTCTACTTGAATCCATTTGATTCTTCTTTACCGACAAAAACCCGTACTCGAGAAATATATTATTTCGAGCGCGGGTTTTTATGGTCAAAGTCTATCTTGTCTTTACCACGAGTTATTTTCCTTGGTTAACAATAATTGTTGTTTTTCCAATATCCGCGGGTTCATCAATTTTCTTTCTCCCTCATAGAGGAAATAAGGTGGTGAGATGGTATACTATATGCATCTGCTTGTTAGAACTCCTTCTAACGACCTATGCATTCTGTTATCATTTCCAATTGGACGATCCATTAATCCAATTGGAGGAGGATTATAAATGGATAAATATTTTGTATTTTCACTGGAGACTCGGGATCGATGGACTTTCCATCGGACCATTTTTACTGACGGGATTCATCACTACTTTAGCTACTTTAGCGGCTTGGCCAGTTACTAGAGATTCGCGATTGTTCCATTTCCTGATGTTAGCAATGTACAGCGGTCAAATAGATCATTTTCTTCTCGAGACCTTTTACTTTTTTTCATCATGTGGGAGTTAGAATTAATTCCTGTTTTACCTACTTTTATCCATGTGGGGAGGTAAGAAACGTCTGTACTCAGCTACAAAGTTCATTTTGTACACTGCGGGGGGTTCCATTTTTCTCTTAATGGGAGTTCCAGGTATGGGTTTATATGGTTCCAATGAACCAACATTAAATTTTGAAACATCAGCTAATCGATCGTATCCCGCGGCATTGGAAATAATATTCTATTTTGGCTTCTTTATTGCTTATGCTGTCAAATCACCGATTATACCCCTACATACATGGTTACCAGATACCCATGGAGAAGCACATTACAGTACATGTATGCTTCTAGCTGGAATTTTATTAAA
>NW_027519941.1:25000-35797 GCF_043159265.1 Tasmannia lanceolata | reverse complement strand
AGTTTTTTTGTTTAGGCATACGTCGGAAACAGATAACATAACAATTCTTTCTTATTCAAATTATGAATCGTAATACCGTAATCGTAATGACTGATATAAATAGAATATCAATTGGAGAGGTATGACGTAAATGGACCAAACGGGAATCTTAGGAAAAAAGATCTTTTCGATCTCTTTCCTTTTTTTTTTTTAATTCCCTAATATCGTACATCTTTATTGACCCTACTCTAAATCGTATCTACCATATTTGTAGATATCCATCATGTTCCCCAAGTAGATTATCTTGAGCCACCCATGAGTTGGGATAGTCTTGTTTTTTTTTTCAAAAAAAAAAAACAAGACTATTTTGGAAGCTAGTCAATGATGACCCTCCATGGATTCACCTATATAAGCCGCGGCTAAAGTCGCAAAAATAAGAGCTTGAATCCCGCTTGTGAATAATCCAAGAAACATGACAGGTATAGGAACCACTAAAGGTACTAAAGAAACAAGAACAACAACTACTAATTCATCAGCCAATATATTCCCGAAAAGTCGAAAACTAAGTGATAAAGGTTTTGTGAAATCTTCTAGGATGTTAATTGGTAAAAGTATTGGAGTTGGTTGAATGTATTTACCGAAATAGCCCAATCCCTTTTTAGTAAGACCCGCATAGAAATATGCACTGACGTGGGTAAAGCTAAAGCAACAGTAGTATTTATATCATTCGTGGGTGCAGCTAACTCCCCATGAGGTAACTGTATGATTTTCCGAGGTAAAAGAGCACCTGACCAGTTAGAAACAAAAATAAATAGGAACATAGTTCCAATAAAAGGAACCCAAGGACCATAATCTTCTCCAATCTGAGTTTTGCTCAAGTCTCGAATGAATTCAAGTACATATTCGAAGAAATTCTGACTGTTAGTTGGAATGGTTTGTGGGTTCCGAACAGCTATAGTGGCTGAACCTAATAAGATAGCAATTACGACCCAAGAAGTGATAAGTACTTGGGCATGGACTTGGAAACCCCCTATTTGCCAATAGAAATGTTGGCCTACTTCCACACCGGATAGATCGTATAACCCTTTGAGTGTGTTGATGGAACATGGTAGAACATTCATATTGCCCTCTGACAGAAATAGAACTTAAAAAAGAATTATTTTGATTCAACCCTCTCTTTCTCGACTCGACTACTTTAAATCGTATATTTAGGATACCAAGTAATCACATAATATCCCCAGTGATTTTGATCTCTTTTTTGAGATTCAGAAATAGTAACCGATTAAATCAATCTATGGGGTTCAAAAAGTCATTGGCTTATCTTATTATTAATCAACGATTTCTTATATAGCTAGAACGACCCTCACAAATTGCGGATACTAATTTGTTAAGAATCAATCGGATTGACGCTATAGCGTCATCGTTGGCTGGAATAGAAATATCTGCGAGATCCGGGTTACAATTTGTATCGATTAAGCAAATCGTCGGAATCCCTAAAGTGAGACATTCTCGAAGAGCCGTATATTCTTCTTGCTGATCAACGATGATTACAATATCGGGTAAGCCCGTCATATATTTGATCCCACCCAAATATGTTTGCAGGTGAGATAATTGTCTCTTCAACATTGCTGCATCTCTTTTCGGTAGACGGTTGAGTTTCCCCGCCTTTTGTTCCGCTTTCAAATCCCTAAACTTATGAAGTCTCGTTTCTGTAGTGGACCAATTCGTTGACATACCACCGAGCCATTTTTTATTAACATAATGACACCGAGCCTTTATTGCAGCTGATGCTACTGAATCAGCTGCTTTATTTTTGGTACCAACTATTAAGAAGTGTTTTCCCCTACTTGCTGCATCAAAAACTAAATCACAGGCTTCTGACAAAAAACGAGCAGTTCTAGTAAGATTTGTAATATGAATACCTTTACGCTTTGCAGAGATGTAAGGTGCCATTCTAGGATTCCATTTCCTAGTACCATGACCAAAATGAACTCCTGCTTCCATCATCTCTTCTAAATTAATGTTCCAATATCTTCTTGTCATTTTTCCCCACACTTTCTCTTTTTTTTTTTTTTAAGAGACGAGGTACCCTGAAATAAATAATTGTTCCGACGGAACCTTCTCCCGGAGATTGACCCTTGATACATGGTCCAAGTGATTAATTCCTTTCTATTCGTTATTATCTTTATTACCCAATAAAAAGACCGGACCATACCATATAATTAAAGTTAAAAGAAAAGAATCAATTTGCTCTTAGGAATCATGAAATCCCGTAAATTATTGTTCTGGTGTATTATGGAAATTATTTGGGATGTAAGAACCAAATAATTCTCTGTGGTGGAACAAAATATCTCTAATTTCCCCCTCGAATAGATTCTTCTTTTTGATTTCCAAGGGAATGTTGTTGTCTTGCCTTGAACGGTGCACTAATCCCTTGAATCCGGTACCAACAGGTATCATCCCCCCCAGAACAACGTTCTCTTTCAGGCCTTTCAACCAATCAATACGACCTCGTAGAGCGGCTTTTGCTAAAACTCGAGCAGTTTCTTGAAAACTTGCTTCGGATATGAAACTTTGAGTATTCAGAGATGCCCTGGTAATTCCCAATAAGATGGCTCGGTAACAGATCGCTTCTTCCAAAGCACGCCCTGTTCGTTCCGCTCGAAACAATCCTATTAGTTCTCCGGGTGAAAAAACATTAGACATTCCATCTTCTGAAACCAACACTTTTGATGTTATTTGACGTACAATAATCTCTATATGCCTATTATGGATTTGCACCCCCTGGGATCGATAAACCCTTTGGATCTTATTAACCAAAGAGATACGACTTTGCGCTATGGTTAGCTCAGCACCAATCAAGAATTCCCACGGAATTCCAAGAATTCTTTTTATATGTTCGTTCCAACCCTCAACCCTCTTTTCTAGGTTCATCGATATTGAATCAATCGAACGCACTTCTAACACTTGTTCCACTTTTGGAAGACCTTGCGTTATATCACCCGATCTCGATTTTTCATATATAAATGTAACTAATGTATCCCCTTCGTAAAGGATTTCTCCATAATGACCATGAACGGTTGCCCCTGGGGTGGCCAAATGAGGCTTAGCTGATCTTATGACTAAGGAGTCAACATGAACAATTAGAACTTGACCAGATTTTATCTGTGGTCCATATTTGGATATACATACATTTTCACAAATAAACTGTCCGAGGACAATTATTTTGGATGTCTTCTCACAATAATCGTGATGGAGAAAGCACCAAGTCAAATCGAATGGATGAAAAATGATGTTCCTGCATGGATAGGGATTATAAATTCTCCCATTTTCATCCATTAAATAATATTTAAGTACTTGTAAAGTCTGTTTTAAATTGTCAAGTAGCAAATATTTATTTAACAAGATCTGATTATGAGTTATTAAATAGTAAGGTGAATAAAAATTCGCAATTTTAGGTACAGTCCCTAAGGGACCCAACGAATTCCTAATCGGAATCATGGGATCCTCTTTAATTTGAATTGATTCTTTTGTCACATTGTGAGATTTAGAACCATTGAATGGACCAATTCGAGAACAATTGGATAATGACAAAATTAGAAAAGATTGGCATTCCTTATTTCTATTCAGCAACGTACGAATAGTTCCTTGATGTTGGGTAAGTGATTGAATCCTCCTCGCCTTGGAATAAAAAGGATTGATATTGGTGTGATCTGATCCATTATCTGGGATCAATCCCGAACCCGCCATATCATTCCTTTTTCCGATATACGAAATAGGGGACTTCACTAAGTCAATTCTTATGAAATCTCGAATCAGATCATTTGCCCTCACTTCAACAATGGAAGCCTGAACCTTTTCTATAGAACCATTTCGGTCTTGGTCCCAATTCAATACTAAACAAGTACGAACTAATTGAATACTTGTGTAATAAATTCCTCGAATTGGTTTGCCATTTCTATAAAGGATATAATTTTCAACTCGGAATTTCACATTATCCCTTTCTTGCAACAGATCCTGGGGAAAAAGCGTTGCTAAATTGATACCATCAGCTATTTCATATGTGACTACGGATCGAACCGAAACAAAATACTTTTTCTTGGTAGGTGTGATCCGTTGGACATAGATCCAATTTTGTAATTTTTTTGATTCCTTAGAATTTTTTTTTCCCGTTCCTGGTGGTATCAAGATGCCGCTGTGCCGGGAGATCTTATCTGTCTCTCCAGGAAAATGGATATCTCCAGAAAAGATTTTCAGTTCAATCCTTTTTTTTTTTCTCTCCACTCGGACTAATCCACCTACGCGGCTTCTTGTATTTAAAGTGATTCGTGTATCGACTCCAATGATACTATTGTTCTGTACCATTATGGACGAAGAGCCAGGTAAGATATGCACTTCTTCGGGAATGAAAAAAAAGCGATCTACTTTCATTTGGTATTTCGGACTAAATTCCTTTGCTCCTCGATACTCAATCAAATCCTCTTTTTTGACGATTGAATCCACTTCTACAGTCCCATACTTAGTAATTCCTGAACTGCTTCTTCTGTATCGGGGATCGTCGAAATAAGCAAGAATACTATTTCTACGTAAAATACCATTTATGGGTATTTCAATCGAGATACCAGAACGAGGCATTAGTTCTTTCTCTCGTTCTTGATCATATTGGAATGGGATGATGAATCTATTTCTTCGCCTTTTCGCCAATAAATCAGAATTCTCGTGGAGAATGGCAGGATATATGAAATTCCAACGACCATTGGATATGATTCGAGCAGGTCCTGAATAATCAAGAATCTTTCCCTCTTTTTTACCGGAAGGATCTGAACTAAACAATTTGTGTCTCACTCGATCATTAGTCACTGAGAGGTCAGAACTCTCTCTCTGTTCGACAGAAAGAGAATGAATGTTCATTTGATCTTGATCCTTGTGGAGCGAAAAAGGCACTATACTAGATCTGCACGGACCCCCCGATAATATCCATAAATGACTTGTTTTAGGTAAGAGATGAACATTACCATATGTATATTCAGGTGCATGGTACACATCGGTACTCCAGTGCATTTCTCCCTCTGAGTCAGAATAAATATGTTTTCGAACTCTCTCTTTAAAATTGAAAGTGGATGTTCCAGCGCGAATCTCGGCAATCACTTGTTCTGATTCTACATATTGATCATTTTGAACTAAAAGAAAACTTTTTGGTGGAATATTCACATTATGTAGAATATCCTGACTCTCAATAGTGACATACAGGTCTATATAACATAGAAAAGCAGGATGCCCATGACGTGTACGTGTGGGATGAACCAAATCCTCATTGAATTTTATTTTTCCATTAGAGGGGGCTCGTACATGTTCTGCAGTACCACCTGTGAATACTCCACCGGTATGAAAAGTTCTTAATGTTAGTTGAGTCCCTGGTTCCCCAATTGATTGACCCGCAATGATACCTACTGCTTCTCCCAATTCGACCAGGTCACCATGAGTGGGACTCCGACCATAACATAATCGACAGATCCAAGATGTACTCCTGCAAATAAAGGGGGTTCGAATATATATTGATTGTGCTCGAAAGGTTATGAATCGATTGACAAGCCCAACCCCAATATCTTGATTTCGAGCGGCAATGCATCGTAGACCCATATATATATCGTCTGCTAATACACGACCAATTAGTGTTTGGATCAACATTTTTTCCGTCATCCCATTTCGAGGACTCACGGAAATACCTCGGATAGTGCCACAATCTGTTCTACGTACAACAATGTGTTGAACTACTTCAACAAGTCGACGCGTGAGGTATCCAGCATCTGATGTTCGTACAGCAGTATCCACAACTCCTTTGCGAGCTCCGTAGCAAGAAATGAGATATTCCGTTAAAGAAAGTCCTTCGCGTAAATTGCTTTGAATGGGTAAATCAATCATTTGTCCTTGGGGATCCGACATTAATCCTCTCATACCGACTAATTGGTGTACCTGAGATGCATTTCCCCGAGCTCCCGAAAAGGACATTATATGGACTGGATTAGAAGGATCCGTCATCCTAAAATTAGGATGCATTTCTTGTCTCAAATATTCACTTGTAGCATACCATATCTCAATGGATTGACGTAATTTTTCTACCGCGTGTACATTCCCATAATGATGGTGCTTTTCCAAAATCAAACTTTGTTGTTCAGCATCTTGGACTAGCCATCCCTTAGAAGGTATTGTTAAAAGATCATCAATTCCTAATGAAATGGATGTAGCAGTGGCTTGCTGGAAACCCATAGTCTTTACTTGATCCAGTATGTGTGATGTATATGCCATTCCGAAGTGATCTATTAATCGACTAATAAGTCGTTTCATGGCAGTTCCATCTATCACTTTATTGTGAAAGACCAGATCGGCCCGTTCCGCCATAAGTACCTCCATATTCTGTTGAGTAGGATTCGACAATAGGTTTGAGTCAGTGATTCGAAGACTTCCTTTCCTCTATCTTGATTCACGTATCAATTCAGGAATTAGGATACCGGTTGAACCGTAGAGACCCGAATTCACAAGGTATCGTATCACATAATTACTTAGCTTAGGTACCTTATGAGTAGGCTCGGCAAAACCCCTGTATGGCTTCTTCTATTTCTCGATAAAAAGAAATATGACCAATGGTGGTTCGAATGTATATACAAAGGATTTCTTTTTTGACACTTCTTACTAGTAGATAGTGCCCATAAATCTCATGATAGGTACCCAAAGATTCATATTGAACTTCGATGGGCACTTCTCTTGGGGCAATGAAACGTTGATCTAGTCGCCACCGGAGCCACAAAGGACTATCTAAATTGATTCGTTTCTGCCGGTAAGCTCCAAGTGCATCATAGGAACTACAAAAATAGGGTTCTTTTTCTTTCGTATACTTATAGTTATTATTATACTCGTAAACTGTTTCATTTTGATAGTTTCTGTGATTCCATGGATTATACCTATTTGCACAAATACCTCGACGATTTCCGATGGTTAATACATAGAGTCCAATAAGCATATCTTGGGTTGGTATGGAAATGGGATCCCCAATAGCTGGAGACAAGAGATTCATATGAGAAAACATAAGTAAACGAGCCTCTGCTTGAGCTTCCAAAGATAAAGGTACATGAACAGCCATTTGATCCCCATCAAAGTCTGCATTGAATCCCTTACGAACTAATGGATGTAAACAAATAGCACGTTCCTCCGCTAAAATAGGTTGGAACGCCTGTATGCCTAATCTATGCAGGGTGGGTGCTCTATTCAGCAATATGGGGTGCCCTTGCATAACTTCTTGAAGTATTTCCCATACAATTGGTTCTTTTTCCCGAATTTTACTTTTTGCAATCCCTATGTTGGAAGCAATATGTTGTCTGATTAGACCACGAATTACAAATGTCTGGAAAAGTTCTATTGCTATTTCTCGAGGTAATCCACATCGATGTAATGAAAGCGAAGGGCCCACGACAATGACGGAACGCCCCGAATAATCGACCCGTTTACCAAGTAGAGTCTCACGAAATCTTCCCTCTTTGCCTTCAATTACATCTGAAAACGACTTGTAAACTTTATTATGACCATCCCTCATTGGTTGCCCGCGGATCCCATTATCAAGAAGTGTATCTACGGCTTCTTGTACCAATTTCTCCTGACACATTACTGATTCCCCTGGCGTAGATCTACTTGTTGTTAATGGATCGGTAAGAGTATTGTTCCGATAGATAACTCTTCGATAGAGTTCATTAATATCCGAACTCATTGGTTTACCCCCATCTATCTGAATGATTGGTCTCAACTCCGGAGGAAGAACTGGTAATAGGCACAAAACCATCCGTTCTGGTTCTACATTTGTTCGAACAAAATGCTTAGCTAATTCCATGCGTCTAACCAAAAAATCCTTTCTTCTTCCAACTTTTCTATCTTCCCATTCATTCCCAGTGTACCTTTCTTCCCCTAATTCCTTCCATTCCACCAATGAATGATCTGTAATAATTCGCAAATCTGGATCGGCTAATTGTTCTCTGATAGCACTTGCTCCAGTAGAGATTTCTCGATTTCGAAATGTATCGAAGCCTTGGGTAGTAAAAAAAAGTGGGATGCTATATTTCCGGGATTGTATTTCATATTCGAATGAACCTCGTAATCGTAAGAAAGTCGGTTTTTTAACTATGGGCCTAGCAAAAGAAAAATTGGGATAGGTTCCTATAGGATCCCCCCCTTAAAAACCGGACATGAAGGTTTCCTCTCATCCGGCTCAAGTAGTTACACCAAATAAATAATAAATAAAGGGGGTCTCACTTTCAAATTTTGTTCTAGAAACCCCCATAAAAATCTACTCCTTACTCAAGTTCCCAGTGAGAACCAACCTATATTTCATTGATTCATTTTTACTTTATATTTTATTTTCGGAATTACTTATTCATTATTCAATTACGACATAAATAAAATGTGAAATTGTTGAGTAGCCTACGTCCCCTCGAATGATGAATCCCCTTAAAGGAATACCTTGGAACTCATAAGGGATTTACTTGTCTATGTATCGTTCCATTCGATCTTTTAGGTCCCTACTTCACCTCGACGGTTATGCTATGATGTCCCTTGAAGCATATATGCGATGGATAGATTCCTGTAACCATGTCATATTTGTTTACTTGAACAGAAAACAGAATTTATTTCTAAAAGAAATGGAGTGGCTAATTCCAAGAAAGAATTCTTTTTTTTTTTTCACGAGGTACAGCTAGCAATTCCTATTTATATGTTACGGAATCGACCATGGATCAATTCCCCCTTTATTTGGAAGTATTGAATACACCCATAATTCTGAGCTTCATGTTCTTCTTCTTCCTCTCCCAGGAGACATGTCAGAGCCAGGGGCATCCCAATCGGATTAAATGGGATGACAGTTTCTCATTCCGAATCTGTAAACTCATAATTTCGATCAAATCACACATCGCAGTATACTAGGCTTTCTAATTCCTTAAGGGGTTTATCTAAAAGATTCGCGATATAACTAGGAAGACGTTTAAAATACCACACATGAGTCACTGGACATGCCAGTTTGATGTATCCCATTTGATATCTTCGTATCCGAGAATCAACAAATTCGACTCCGCATTGTTCACAAAATTTCGGGTCTTCTTTTTCATCTCCGATCACTCGATAATTTCCACAAGCACAAATTCCACTTTTTATAGGTCCAGAAATTCTTTCACAAAACAATCCATCTTTTTCCGGTTTATTGGTTTTGTAATGAAAAGTATAGGGTTTTGTCACCTCTCCAACTATCTCTCCATTAGGTAGTATTTTGTTAGCCCAAGCACTTATTTGTTGAGGAGAAACTGATCCAATTCGAAGTTGTTGATGTTTATACCTGTCGATCATATTATAGAATATAAATTCTGATTCATTCCGATCAAGCTTCCTTCCTATGAATCTGGAAGTTCTTCTCAGATACAAGGAAATGATTCAGTTCCAGAGCCAAAGATCGTAGTTCTCGAACGAGTAATCGAAAAGATTCTGGAGCATCCTCGGGGTTAGGTATTGTTCCTCCAATGATCGTAGTACCAAGTACTTCCTGACGAGCTCTAATATGATCAGATTTATAAGTAAGCATCTCTTGTGAAATATGAGCAACACCAAATCCCTCTAGAGCCCAAACTTCCATTTCTCCTACTCGTTGTCCCCCTTGCCTGGCCCTTCCTCTAAGGGGTTGTTGTGTAACAAGTGCATAATGTCCACTGGAGCGTCCGTGGATTTTATCATCAACTTGATGAATTAATTTCAGGATATAGGACTTTCCTATTATAACAGGTTGTTCAAAAGGATCTCCTGTTCTTCCATCAAATATTCTGCTTTTTCCCGGATACTCGGGTTCAAATACCCACGGATTTGCTGTTTGCTTACTGGCTTCATATAATTCAGGAAACACTAGTTTTCTCGAAGCCTCTTGCTCATATCTCTCATCGAAGGGTGCTATTCTATAATGTCTGTCCAGCAGGTCCCCCGCTAACCCGAGCGAGCATTCAAATATCTGTCCCACATTCATTCGCGAAGGTACTCCTAATGGGTTGAAGACCATATCCACCGGTGTTCCATCTTGCAAATAAGGCATATCTTGTCTAGGCAAAATTTTTGAAATGATACCTTTATTCCCATGTCTTCCAGCTACTTTATCACCTACTTTGATTTCACGCTTCTGTGAAATATATACACGAATCATTTCTGGATTATAACTGGAACCCCCCCCTTTCTGGATCCATCTCACATCAATAACTCGACCCTTTCCGCCTATAGGTAATTTTAGACAAGTTTCCTTTGCAGTGGATACCTGAATTCCAAGTATGGCTCGTAATAATCTATCTTCCGGGGCATACGATGATTCTTTTGCTGTCTGAGGCGTTAATTTACCTACTAAAATATCACCTGTTTCTATCCAAGATCCCAACATCACAATTCCATTTCTGTCTAAATTGCGGAGTAAATGGGCTTCTAAATGCGGTATTTCATTAGTGATTCTTTCAGGGCCTTGACTTGTCACATGAGTCTGAATTTCATATTTCCGGATGTGAAAAGAAGTATAAATATCTCCATATACCAGACGTTCACTAATGAGTACCGCGTCTTCAAAATTGTAGCCTTCCCATGGCATATAAGACACTAATACGTTTTTTCCCAAAGCGAGTTCACCACCAACTGTAGCCGCACCGTCCGCTAAAATTTGTCCCTTTTTAATGCATTTACCCCGCGGAACCTGAGGTTTTTGATGCATACAGGTATTTTTGTTGGAACGTTGATACATAACCAATGGAATGCTTATGG
>NW_027519941.1:10000-12500 GCF_043159265.1 Tasmannia lanceolata | reverse complement strand
CAAAACAAAAGATGTTGCGGAGACAGGATTTGAACCCGTGACCTCAAGGTTATGAGCCTCGCGAGCTACCAAACTGCTCTACCCCGCGCTGAAGAACTGGGAACTAATAGACGAACAGGGATTAGGGATTGGATGTGCCCCTCTACCATGTTCTATACAAATAGAATAACCCATTTATACAGAATGGTAAAGGGGACCCCTCTATGATCTATGATCATAGAGATCGATAGAAATATGAAGAAGGGATATTTTGATCCTTACCAACTTGATCTTGTTGCCCCCGGCAACAAACATGCATGAAACCTTTCGCGAAGTATGTGCCCGGATAGTCCAAAGTCTCGATAGTTACCTCTAGATCTTCCGGTTGAAAAACAACGTCGATGAAGACGTATAGGTGCACTATTACGTGGTGGGGATTGCAATTTTCCATGAATTTCCCATTTGTCACTCAACGATGAAACTTTGCTTATTTCTTTTTTTGAGGATCGACGAATCAAATGATATTTCTGTTCCAATTTCTGCCTCTTACTCTCCCTCTGAATCAAACTTTTCCTTGCCATAATGGTTCAGTTCCTATTATTATCAATGATATGGGTCGGATCCTAGATGTAGAAATATAAGAAATATAAGAAGGGGGATCCTCCCCCTTCTCAATCGAATCAAATTTGTTAGAATTAACCAAATTTGCCTGATGTAGAGGCAATCAAGAAAGCTGCATAAGTGAATATATAACCTACAGAAAAGTGGGCTAATCCAACTAATCTTGCTTGTACAATGGAAAGAGCCACGGGCTTATCCCTCCATCGAATCAAATTAGCCAAAGGTGTGCGTTCATGAGCCCATGCTAAAGTTTCAATCAATTCCTGCCAATATCCACGCCAGGAAATTAAGAACATAAATCCAGTAGCCCAAACAAGATGCCCAAATAAAAACATCCATGCCCACACTGATAAACTATTCATACCAAAAGGGTTATATCCATTGATAAGTTGTGAAGAGTTTAACCATAGATAATCTCTTAACCATCCCATCAAATAAGTGGAGGATTCATTAAATTGTGAAACGTTACCCTGCCATAGTGTGATGTGCTTCCAATGCCAATAAAAAGTAACCCATCCTATGGTATTTAACATCCAGAAAACTGCCAAATAAAATGCGTCCCAAGCCGAAATATCACAAGTACCCCCACGTCCCGGACCGTCGCAAGGAAAACTATAACCGAAATCCTTTTTATCTGGCATTAACTTGGAACCACGTGCGTCTAAAGCACCTTTTACTAAGATCAGTGTGGTTGTATGCAAACCTAGAGCAATAGCATGATGAACCAAGAAGTCTCCAGGACCTATTGTTAAGAATAGTGAATTACTATTCTCATTAACGGCATTTAACCAGCCGGGTAACCATATGCTTCGACCAGCATTGAATGCTGGGCCATTCGTTGAAGATAAGAGTACATCGAACCCATATGAAGTCTTACCATGAGCGGATTGTATCCATTGGGCAAATATGGGTTCGATCAAGATTTGTTTCTCTGGAGTACCAAAAGCAAGCATGACGTCGTTATGAACATAGAGTCCTAAGGTATGGAACCCCAGAAACAGGCTGACCCAACTTAAATGAGATTTGATAGCTTCTTTATGGTCTAACATTCTTGCCAATACATTATCCTCATTCTGTTCCGGATTGTAATCTCGAATGAAGAATATAGCTCCATGGGCAAAGGCTCCTGTCATGATGAACCCTGCAATGTATTGGTGATGAGTATATAACGCAGCTTGAGTAGTAAAGTCTTGTGCTATGAACGCATAAGCAGGTAAAGAGTACATGTGTTGAGCTACCAAGGAAGTAATAACCCCTAAAGAGGCTAGAGCAAGACCTAATTGAAAATGAATCGAATTATTGATTGTGTCATAAAGACCCTTATGCCCACGGCCCAATCGACCCCCGGGAGGAGTATGCGCCTCTAAAAGATCTTTCATACTGTGTCCAATCCCGAAGTTAGTTCTATACATATGACCAGCAACTAGAAAAAGAAATGCAATAGCTAAATGATGATGAGCAATATCGGTCAACCACAAACTTTGCGTTTGTGGATGGAATCCCCCGAGAAGGGTTAGAATGGCAGTTCCTGCCCCTTGGGGGGTACCAAATAAATGACTACTGGAATCGGGGTTTTGGGCATAAAGATTCCACTGACCTGTAAAAAGTGGGCTCAACCCTTGGGGATACGGTAATACATCTAAGAAATTATTCCATCTGACGTACTCCCCCCTTGATCCGGGAATAGCGACATGAACTAAATGTCCTGTCCAAGCCAGGGAACTTACTCCGAAGAGTCCTGACAAATGATGATTGAGACGAGATTCAGCATTTTTGAACCACGAAACGCTTGGTTTCCATTTGGGTTGTAGGTGTAACCAACCCGCTATTAAGGATATGGCAGAAAGAAATAATAGAAAAAGAGCTCCAGTATAAAGATCCTCATTGGTGCGTAAGCCAA
>NW_027519941.1:0-5000 GCF_043159265.1 Tasmannia lanceolata | reverse complement strand
TATTTCAAAAATCTTTTTTCTTTGTATTACGAATCATGTCTCTTTCTCGTAAGACTGAGGTCGGTAAATCATAAATAATAAATAAATAATAATAAAAAAAAATCAAATCGCACCATCTCTGTAATAGGTAAATGCCTCTTTTTCTCCTGAGGTTGTCGGAATTATTCGTAATAAGATATTGGCTACAATTGAAGAGGTCTTATCAATAAAATTTCCATTTATCCGAGATCTAGGCATGGTTAACAATCCATTCCATAATTCTTCTCATTACCCCTAGAGGGAAAATGATCCCACAAACAAAGGAATTGTATAGTACGAAATCACATAAAAACAAACGGACTCATTCTAAAAAAAAAGGTGTCGACCTTCCACTCAAATTGTCCCTTTGGGGCAGGGATGGATAGGAAATATTTGAATCCGATTGTATTTCATTTAAATTAAGTATTAAGTATAAATATTAAGTAGTATACCAATGAACGGAACTATTCCTATTTTATCGAAGCTCAGGAATCAAGGAAGTTTTTCCTACAGATTCTGATGACTCTAGAAGTTTTGATTTGATTATGATCCAAAGAAAAAAAAAATCAAATCAAATAATAGAATCATTCCATGATGAAAATAGAATAAGAATAACCATCCATTTTTTGTGCATAGTGTGTATACACCACGCAATCGAAATATCAAAAAAATCCATGGGACGATTCATGAATTTGTAATAGATTGTGGGGTAGCTCATGAGAGGAATTGTTGTTGAGAAATCTGAAACTAGAAAGGAATTTTGGAATTCCTATGGAACCATAATAGTCTAAATGTAACCATAGTATAAAATAGGGTCAGTTGACTTGTTCCAATTCATTGGTTTAATCCAGTATAAATCTAAGAATAAGACGGGATCGTCTTCTTGACAAACATGAATAGATAGATTCTATCTATTTTTTTTTAATCTTTTTAATAAGATAAGAAAAAGATAAGAAAAAAAATGTTTTTTTATCCCTCGATCCTCGAGGGAAGATCTTTCTTTAATGAAAAGTTTTCTATTTTCTATTTAGAATTGATTGGTCATACCTGTATTGCAATAATACAATAATATGAATGACTCGCTATTCACTCGGTTTCTGGGTCATAATCATAAGATTATGTAGGAGAGATGGCCGAGTGGTTCAAGGCGTAGCATTGGAACTGCTATGTAGGCTTTTGTTTACCGAGGGTTCGAATCCCTCTCTCTCCGTACCTTCACCTAATTCACCAACGGTACCGACTACAATGTATCAAATCAAATAACAATTGATACGAGTATTCCAATCGTACTTTATTTGATATAGATTCTCTATTCCTAATTGCTGTGGTATGGAAAATACCGGAACGGAAAGAATGGACAAGGAATAAAAATCTCACCGCTGATCCATTTGTAATACGTGAATGGGAGAAAAATCCGGATCAAACCTCTTAGATCTATTTACTTCGGCGAAAGAAAAAAAAGGGGCTTGTCCAAAGCTTTGTTATTTTAGTTAGGTTCAAGTCTGACGGGAATAATATTCTACGACTAGCAACTCATTGATTTTCAAACCGATCCACTTAATATCTATTATTTGATTTACTAATCCTTTATATTGGGATGAATAAAGACTCAAATGTTTTGCCAACTCCTCGTGGGGGGATGAATCCATATAATTTTGAATCAGAGCTCTGGATCTTTGTTCATCCCTCATAGTAATAATATCTTGGGGTTTGCAGCGATAACTTGGGATATCTACTATACGGCCATTAACTAAAATATGTCTATGATTAACTAATTGCCTGGCTCCCGGAATGGTCGAAGCCATACCCAATCGAAAAAGGATGTTATCCAAACGCATCTCAAGTAGTTGTAGTAAAACCTGACCTGTTGACCCTTTGGCTTTCCCAGCAATACGAACATATCTAAGTAATTGTTGCTCTGTCAGACCATAATGAAAACGCAATTTTTGTTTTTCTTCTAGACGAATACGATATTGAGATCTTTTCCCGGAACGCGATTGGTTTCTAAGATCACTTCCGGATCTAGGTCTTTTCCTAGTGAGTCCCGGTAAAGCCCCTAGACGGCGTATTTTTTTGAAACGAGGCCCTCGGTAACGAGACATAAAGACTCCTTAATTTTATTGAAATTTCATTTTACAGAATAAACCTAAATTAATACTGAACTAAACGATAAACGAAGCTAAATCCACTGAAGTACTACAAAGAGGAATAAGATGAATTGTATCAATATCCGTATTATTTTGTATATTGTATATATGGGAAGTTAAGGATCCTTTTCTTGATTTGTTCTGTATAGATCAAACGGCTCCAATCCGTTTTTTATTCTTTATTCATAGTTGGAAGTTCCCGCGACATAACATAATAGATCGGTAACCCGACATTTGGAGAAAAAAAAGGGGGGGGTCTTCTCAATATTCCTTGGTCTCAAGGAAAGATGATCAATCCTGATAAAAAAAAAAAAATAGAACAAATAGAGAAAGCCGACTATCGGAATCGAACCGATGACCATCGCATTACAAATGCGGTGCTCTAACCTCTGAGCTAAGCGGGCTCATATAACAGAAATAGTGCGTGAATAGGAATTCGGGAAACTATTGGGATCTTAGTTAGCTATTAGCTATTAATAATTATTAATATTAATTATTATAAATTATTATAACATATTAATTAATATTAATAATTATTAATATAATATGAATTTTGATTTTATTTTTGATTATTTTCTATTTGATTATTTATTTTTGATTATTTCATTTATTAGTAGTCACTAGCACTAGAATTTTTTTTTTTCATTCAAATCAAATTTAAAAAACGCAAAATAATACTATATACATATGAAATAATTCTATATTCTATTATAGAATAGAATATAACTATTAGTTATAGCAGTTATAGCAGATTATATGAATTCTATTTCTATTAGAGTGTAGTTCCTAAGGAAAGGATAAGATAAGGATGCAATCCAGATCCTACTGAGATATTCCTTTTGTTTCATTCGGAAAGGGAGGAGATAGGACGAAAAAAAAAAAAAGAAGAATGAATATCGACCGTTCCAGTATTCCAAACTGCGCGGGAAAAATGAGAGGGGGGGGGAACATCTATATGTGGGATATATCCATCCATATTGAATTGCAGATACATCAATGATAGAATCATTTCTGATTGGACCAAATAATGGAATGGTCCTCCAATAGATATGAAAGAAGATGGGCAAGAAATAAAATAGGAGCAGACACTTTTTCGATATAGGAATCAGTATCTAATGAATTCAATGGTTCCAACATAAATGAAAGAAGGGGATGGGATCACAATGAGATCGAGATCTCATAAGGGGGATATGGCGAAATTGGTAGACGCTACGGGCTTGATTGGGTTGAGCCTTGGTATGGAAACCTACTAAGTGGTAACTTCCAAATTCAGAGAAACCCTGGAATTAAAAATGGGCAATCCTGAGCCAAATCCAGTTTTCTGAAAACAAGGGTTCAGAAAGCGAGAATCAAAAGAAGGATAGGTGCAGAGACTCAATGGAAGCTGTTCTAACGAACGGGGTTGACTACATTGGTAGAGGAATCCTTCTATCAAAACTCCAGAAAGGATGACCTTATTTAAGTACATAGACGTACTTAAATATCAAATGATTAATCACGACCCGAATCCGGATTTTTTGATTATTTATATGAAAAATTGCAGAATTCTTGCTAAATTAAATCGATTCCAAAAGGAAGAATCGAAGATTCAGTGATCAAATCATTTACTCCAGAGTCTGAAAGATCTTTTGAAGAACTGATTAATCGGACGAGAATAAAGATAGAGTCCCATTCTACATGTCAATACCGACAACAATGAAATTTATAGTAAGAGGAAAATCCGTCGACTTTTGAAATCATGAGGGTTCAAGTCCCTCTATCCCCAATAAAAAAAAAAAGGCCTATTTTATTCCATTCCCTAACCATTTATCCTCTTTTTTCGTCAGTGGTTCAAAATGAGCTTAGCTATGTTTCTCACTCACTCTACTCTTTCACAAATGGATCCGACCAGAAATCTTTCTCTCTTATCACAAGTCTTGTGATAGATATGATCTACGTACAAATGAACATATATGGCAAGGAATCTCCATTATTGAATCATTCACAGTCCATATCATTACTCTTACACTTACAAAGTCTTCTTTTTGAAGATCCAAGAAATTCCAAGGCTGAGGTAAGATTTTCTAATGTTTTTTGAGTCCCTTTAATTGACATAGACCCAAGCCCTCTAGTAGGATGATGCGTCGGGGATGGTCGGGATAGCTCAGCTGGTAGAGCAGAGGACTGAAAATCCTCGTGTCGCCAGTTCAAATCTGGTTCCTGGCACGTGGTTAATATATCGAATAGATACTCATACAAATGAATCGATATGGATCGGGATCCATATTCTATTCGTTAATAGTCTAGATCATGATACATACTTATCCATCTAGGGATATATCTAGATCCCCCATTTTTTTTTTTGATGGGTAAAGAAAAGAATTAGATTCTGTTCCCTCTTCTTTTTTGTTTGTTCATACTGTACCTGCTCTCGCTCAAAAAGAATGTTAATACTTCATACATATTTGAATTGAAGTTAGTTGGCTGAAAACCCAAAAGTCTAGTCTAGAGAGGAATCGAAGGGTAGGAATAGACAGGATTCATTTCAGATACAGTACAAAGAAAATCTGATCCCCTTTTCATTTCTGAATTTTGAGTTCATAATTTCATATTTTCTTTCATATTCTATTTCTTCACTTTCTCTTTCTTCACTCCCTCCTACGTGACTTTTCGGGGCCCATCTAAGTGATGTGCGCGGTACAAAGTTCATGGTGCAGAACTCTTTTGATTCATCCTATTGGCTTTGCTCATCCGAAATGGATATCTTCCAAATTGGGGAATATCAATGAAGCCCCTTTAGTAGCCCATTCATAATACTGAGATGAGAGTCCAGTTATTCTGTTTCATCTAGAACAG
>NW_027519940.1:0-12500 GCF_043159265.1 Tasmannia lanceolata | reverse complement strand
CATAGTAGCAGCATGTATAAGAGCCGAAATAGGGGTGGGTCCCTCCATGGCATCAGGTAACCATACATGAAGGGGAAATTGCGCAGATTTAGCAATTGCACCAGCGAATAATAGGGAAGCACACAGAGTAGCAAATAAAGAATTAACTCCATTATTATGCATCAAGTTATTGAAGATTTCGAACAAATCCCGAAATTCGAAACTACCTGTTATCCAATAAAGACCTAAGATTCCTAATAATAAACCAAAATCCCCTACACGATTAGTTACAAATGCTTTTTGACAGGCATTTGCTGCGATTGGTCGTGTGAACCAAAAACCTATTAATAGATACGAACACATTCCCACGAGTTCCCAAAAAATATAAATTTGTATCAAATTGGAACTAGTAACTAATCCCAACATGGAAGTATTGGAAAAACTCATATAAGCAAAAAATCTCAAATATCCTTGATCATGAGACATATACTTGTCACTATAAATAAGAACCATGATTCCGACAGTAGTGATTAGTATTGACATAATAGAAGTAAGTGGGTCGATCAAGTGTCCGAACTCTAAGGAAAAATCATTATTGATGGTCCAAGACCATAGATATTGATAGATGGAACTGCCATCTATTTGTTGAACAGACAGATCGGCCGAAAAAACCATAACTATACTTAGCAATGAAACACTGGGAAAAGCCCACATACGACGAAGATTTTTTGTTGCGGTCGGAACAAGCAGAAGTCCCAATCCTATTGACATAGTAACTGGAAGTGGAACGAAAGGTATGATCCATGCATATTGATATATGGGTTGCATAATCAAATCAAACTTTTTTTTTTTATTCTTATTAATTTTTCCGATTCACCAGCTCTTATCTTTTTTGTAAAGAGCAATAATCAAATAAATAAAAAAATCAAGATATAAAAACTCAAATATTATTTTGAATTCTTCATTATTCTGATTCTTTCCCAGATATTTGAAAAATTCAAATCAAGAAGTTACAATTGTTCAAATAACCAAGTTACTGCTTAAAAATGACTACCTAGTGATTAACTAAGATATTTATTGAGATACAGAATATGAGATTTTCAATCATTCCACTATTACGGTGATTTATATCCATATAGTAATAAGGAAAAAGAATTACACCAAAATAGTACTTGATTCTGATATGAATTATAGGATCCACCAATAACTCGACCTAATAAAATAACACCTAGTTATTTTAGTTAGTTTATTTGGAGTCATTGACTAATTCATTCTGGAACTGATTGATTGGCTTCTAGTCAAATAAAACAAACATATTTTATGGAAAATCCTACGATACTCGTCATTTCGCATAGAGCTGAAATAATAAATTACTAAAATGACCTTTATCAAGTAATGTATCGTTTAAGAGATTAACTACATGATCTCATTTGAATTTAAATTATGGGTACTCCATTCTCGAGTTTGATCAATTAATCGAAAAAATTTTATATTATTGTTTTCTTAAATTAGGTAAGGGTAAAATGTATGGGTTCTTAAGTTTTTTGATTTGATTTATTAAATGTAACATGACGATATATAAATAGACTGAGATATAAATTGGAACCCTTTTTTTTTTTTCATCCCTAGTTATACTATATGTGATGCGCACATATCTGTATTTTTTATGTTATGAAGGAAGTATCCACTATGGAATAGATATAGATAATGGATAGAAAGAACGATTTATTTTGAACAATACAATACATGTCTTTCACATCCAACTATAAAAATGAGAAACCTCTTTCTTTTAAAATGGCAGTTCCAAAGAAACGTACTTCTATGTCAAAAAAGCGTATTCGCAAAAATATTTGGAAGAGAAAGGGATATTGGGCCGCGATAAAAGCTTTATCCTTAGCTAAATCTATTTCTACCGGGCATTCAAAAAGTTTTTTTGTGCAACAAACAAGTAATAAAGCCGCGGAATAATCTGAATGAATCGACATGACTCGATGAATTGGATGATTTAGAAGATGAATAATTTACATTTTACATTAACGAATTTTGGAACTCATCAATATGAGATAGAACTGGATGTTGTGGTATGTAGAATAATAATTCGCCTGTCTAATTGAGTTCTAAAAACGATTGATTTCCGTTTTGTTTTGTTTGAAAAAAAAAAAAAGAAGTCATTAGATAGAAGATAAAGGTTTCACTTTTCATTCCTTATAGTATTCTAGAATGGTATTCTATTAGATTTTTATAATTTGCGAGATGGGGATTGTAACTTTCCCCATCAATTCGCTTTCACAATAACAAAAATCTCATTTTTATGTCGGATCCATGAAATGAGATAAATGAGAAATGAATCATAAAAAAAAAATGAGATAGAAAAAAAAGGACAATTTTTAGTTGTATACCTCGACTGAGGACATAACCCTCTAGTTCCAACTGGTCCAGGGGGACTTATACTCCGTGAAAATGATTGTTAAAACTGACACCATACCACTATACTAAGTTAAGTATTATTGAACGTTCAAATATTTATTTGAACGAGTTTTTTGATTCATCGATTCTAATCTTTCCTAAGATCGATTGGATTGAATCCATCAATCTCGACGATTGAACATAGTATGGGCTATTATTATTTCGATCAAGCCGCCATGGTGAAATCGGTAGACACGCTGCTCTTAGGAAGCAGTGCTAGAGCATCTCGGTTCGAATCCGAGTGGCGGCATCCCCTAAAAGGGGCAAGATAAATCCTATCTTATAAGGAATTCAATTCCTTTCCTTATTTCCATTCCATAATTGAGGAACACACACCCCCCCTTTTTTTTTTTACAAAATAATTTTTTATGATATTTGCGACTTTAGAACATATATTAACTCACATATCTTTTTCGATCATTTCAATTGTTATTACGATTCATTTGATGGATTTATTAGTCCATCAAATCGTAGGAATATGTGATTCATCAGAAAAAGGCATTATAGCTACTTTTTTCTGTATAACAGGATTATTAATAACTCGTTGGATTTATTTGAGACATTTCCCGTTAAGTGATTTATATGAATCATTAATGTTCCTTTCATGGAGTTTCTCTCCATTATTCATATGGTTCCTAAAGTGGGGAACCATAAAAATAATTTAAGCGCAATAACTGGGCCAAGTGCTATTTTTACCCAAGGCTTTGCCACTTCAGGTCTTTTAACTGAAATGCATCAATCCGCAATATTAGTACCCGCCCTACAATCCCAGTGGTTAATGATGCACGTAAGTATGATGTTATTGAGCTATGCAGCTCTTTTATGTGGAGCGTTATTATCAGTAGCTTTTCTAGTCATCACATTTCGAAAAAACACAGATATTGTTGTTAAAACCAATCATTTATTAATTGGGACATTTTCCTTTGGTGAGATCCAATACTTGAATGAGAAAAGAAGTGTTTTACAAAACACTTCTTTTCCTTCATTTAGAAATTATCACAGGTATCGATTGACTCGGCGATTGGATCATTGGAGTTATCGTGTCATTAGTCTAGGGTTTATCTTTTCAACCATAGGTATTCTTTCGGGAGCAGTATGGGCTAATGAGGCATGGGGGTCTTATTGGAATTGGGACCCCAAGGAAACTTGGGCATTTATTACTTGGACCATATTCGCGATTTATTTACATACTAGAACAAATCAAAGTTTGCAAGGTGTTAATTCGGCAATTGTAGCTTCTATCGGATTTCTTATAATTTGGATATGCTATTTTGGGGTCAATCTATTAGGAATAGGACTACATAGTTATGGTTCATTCACATTAACAGCGAATTGAAGAAGGGACTTGAAGAATACATGGGAACATCAATCTCCAATATATAACGAAAATTAGTGTGAGTTTTTGAGAACCATTTGAATCAAGTAGTAATTCAAATGGTTCTCAAAAACTCCAGATGTATCTGATTACAATTCCAATTCACTTCATTTTTTTTTTTTCAGTGTACAGCGACCGATTTTGTAAATCACAGGATTATTTGACTTTATTTCTTATTTATGAAAACTATTTATGAAAGTAATTAGATAGAATAGCTTCTACCTTCTCAACTGATAGTGAGAGAACGAAATCGGGATAAATACCGATACCTATTACGGGTAGAAAGATACAGATCGAAACAAATAGTTCTCGCGGTCCAGAATCCACAAAGTAGGAGTTTGTAACATTGAATAGTTTGTATCCATAGAACATCTGGCGTAACATAGATAATGAATAAATAGGAGTTAATATCATTCCAATTGCCATTACAAAAGTAATTAGTATTTTTGGCATTAAAAGGTATTTTGGGCTGGTAATTATTCCAAAAAAGACTACCAATTCTGCAACAAAACCACTCATTCCTGGCAGTGCAAGCGAAGCCATCGAGAAGCTACTTAACATGGTAAATATTTTTGGCATTGGGGTAGCTATTCCTCCCATTTCATCGAGATAAACAAGACGTATTCTATCGTAACTCGTTCCTGCCAAGAAAAAGAGTGCAGCACCAATAAATCCATGAGAAATGATTTGTAAAATGGCTCCATTGAGTCCCATATCAGTTATGGAAGCAATTCCGATAATTGTGAAACCCATATGAGATACGGAGGAATAGGCTATTCGCTTTTTTAAATTGCGTTGACCGGGAGAAGTTGAAGCTGCATAGATTATTTGAATCGTTCCGACTATCATCAACCAGGGAGAAAATATAGAATGAGCATGGGGTAATAATTCCATATTGATCCGAACCAATCCATATGCTCCCATTTTTAATAAAATTCCAGCTAGAAGCATACATGTACTGTAATGTGCTTCTCCATGGGTATCTGGTAACCATGTATGTAGGGGTATAATCGGTGATTTGACAGCATAAGCAATAAAGAAGCCAAAATAGAATATTATTTCCAATGCCGCGGGATACGATCGATTAGCTGATGTTTCAAAATTTAATGTTGGTTCATTGGAACCATATAAACCCATACCTGGAACTCCCATTAAGAGAAAAATGGAACCCCCCGCAGTGTACAAAATGAACTTTGTAGCTGAGTACAGACGTTTCTTACCTCCCCACATGGATAAAAGTAGGTAAACAGGAATTAATTCTAACTCCCACATGATGAAAAAAAGTAAAAGGTCTCGAGAAGAAAATGATCCTATTTGACCGCTGTACATTGCTAACATCAGGAAATGGAACAATCGCGAATCTCTAGTAACTGGCCAAGCCGCTAAAGTAGCTAAAGTAGTGATGAATCCCGTCAGTAAAATGGGTCCGATGGAAAGTCCATCGATCCCGAGTCTCCAGTGAAAATACAAAATATTTATCCATTTATAATCCTCCTCCAATTGGATTAATGGATCGTCCAATTGGAAATGATAACAGAATGCATAGGTCGTTAGAAGGAGTTCTAACAAGCAGATGCATATAGTATACCATCTCACCACCTTATTTCCTCTATGAGGGAGAAAGAAAATTGATGAACCCGCGGATATTGGAAAAACAACAATTATTGTTAACCAAGGAAAATAACTCGTGGTAAAGACAAGATAGACTTTGACCATAAAAACCCGCGCTCGAAATAATATATTTTCTCGAGTACGGGTTTTTGTCGGTAAAGAAGAATCAAATGGATTCAAGTAGAGTTTTACGGAACGTATCAATAAGCTAGACCCATGCTGCGAGTTGTCTCATGCCATAAATAAACCCGGACACTCAAGAAATCTGTTGGACAAGCGGATTCACATCTCTTACAACCTACACAGTCTTCTGTTCTTGGAGCAGGAGCAATTTGCTTAGCTTTACATCCGTCCCAAGGTATCATTTCCAATACATCTGTGGGGCAGGCTCGTACACATTGAGTACATCCTATACATGTATCATAAATCTTTACTGAATGTGACATTGTGTCTATCAATTTTTTGAACGTTATCAATTTTCGATCTGGTAAAATCGGTAGTAAATGAATCATATATTGTAGATACCAGATGAATCAGTAGTTTACCAGAATTGATTTTTTTTTAGAATCAATTTACCTCTGGATCTGTTTAGGAAAGAGGACCAAGATACTTTGATTTCTTACGTTTCAGCAAACATGGTCATACGAGTCATATATGCTAATTTTAATTGGTGAATATAATATTATATATATCTGTCTTTTTTTATATCATTATGACTATTTATTCAACAAGTTCGATTGATTGATACGAGTTGATTTTCTGTTACGATGGATCGACGAAACAATAGCTGGCCCAATAGCTGCTTCAGCGGCTGCAATAGCTATAACAAAGATCGAGAAAATGTCTCCTTTTAATTGTCGACTATCAAATAAATCAGAAAACGTTACGAGATTCATATTAACCGCATTCAGTATAAGCTCAAGACACATAAGTGCTCTAACCATATTTCGACTTGTGATCAATCCATAAATACCAATAGAAAATAAATAGGCACTCAAAATAAGTACATGCTCGAGCATCATTGACCAACTCCTCATCAATCTCGATTCATTTCAATATGAACAACAATTTCACTGATTGACTCGAATATAAAACAAGTACGGAACAAAGGAAGGTATTGGTAATGGATCGAACTAAAACAAAACCCTTTTTAATTTAATATATGAACAATAAATATATAAATTGAATTGAAGCAAAATGGATGTAATAACAATACAAGAAGACAGAACAAGGCCTTATTTATTTTTATTTTAAATTTATTTTAATTTTATTTTGGATTTCTAATTCATTTCTAATTCTAAGTATTTATTACTGACGAGCCATAGCAATTGCACCTATCAAGGCAACTAAAAGAATTATAGAAATGAGTTCAAATGGAAGATAAAAATCTGTTGATAAATGAATCCCAATTTGTTGAACATTACTTATCAGGTCCTGCTCTATAATCTGGTTTGATCCTGTAGTCCAAATAATCCCATACCATGACGTATCTGAAATAGTAGTAATTAGTGAAAAAAGAATACTTGTACAAACCAGTGAAGTGACCCCATCTCCAACGGTCCAAAGATAGAAATCATTGTAATATTCTGAACCATTCATGAACATCACAGCAAATATGATTAAGACATTTACAGCTCCCACGTAAATAAGGAGCTGTGCAGCAGCTACAAAATAGGAGTTAGATAGAATATGGAATAAGGATATACAAACAAGAACCAATCCCAATGAAAAGGCAGAAAAAATGGGATTGGTAAGTAATACCACTCCTAGACCCCCTAGTATAAGACCTGATCCCAAAAATACTAAAAGAATATCATGTATTGGCCCAGGTAAATCCATTATGTATAAAATAAGAGATAAAAAAAAGTTGAAATATTTCATGACCTTACTGACCCAGCCAGGAAAAAAGAGGTTACCTTGTTTTTTTCTTGTATATGATACGTTTCTAATTGAATCGTAATGGGGTCTGGATTGAGGTAGATACAGTTATTGGACTAATTCCACTTCTGTATCCGAAAGAGTAGTTCGGAGTTTGATATTCCGAAATCATCATGACTATATTCATATATTCTAAATCCAAATCAAGCCGCGATTCTCACCAATCAATAGTTATGATTTGTAGTTACTGACCAACCAAAATGAAAGAAGCTTCACTCCTTTAGATCAAAAATGAATCTTAGTCATTGGTAATCGTTATTGAATCAAGGGGTTTATCTGTGGTTATTTTAATTTGAGTCGAATTCATAATTGTTCGAATTGTGTAATCCCCAATTACTGACATTGGTAACCGACCCAAAGCAATTTGATTATAATTCAATTCGTGACGATCATAAGTGGAAAGTTCATATTCTTCAGTCATTGATAGACAGTTTGTTGGACAATACTCGACGCAGTTACCACAAAATATACAGATTCCAAAATCAATACTATAATTAAGCAACCGTTTCTTTCTAATATCTGTTTCCAATCTCCAATCAACAACGGGTAGATCTATGGGACATACACGAACACATACTTCACAAGCAATGCATTTATCAAATTCAAAGTGGATTCGACCACGGAAACGCTCTGATGTGATCGATTTTTCATAAGGATATTGAATAGTTATAGGTAAACGATTCGCGTGGGATAAGGTAATCATGAAACTTTGACCAATGTACCTTGCAGCTCGTACTGTTTGTTGACCATAATTCATGAACCCAGTCATCATAGGGAACATATCGTGGCTATCCATGAATAATTTGATATTTCTTTCTCTTGCTTAAGGGAGGTTATGAATCTAGAGTATCATATACTGTTACAGTGAAAGGAGTTGGGAAGAAGTTGTCAATAATAGATTACCCAGAGAAATGGGTAAAAGAAATTTCCATCCAAGATTTAATAGTTGGTCCATTCTCATCCTAGGTAAAGTCCATCTTGTTGTGATAGGAATGAACAGGAACAAATAAGCTTTAGCTAATGTAATAAGGATACCAATCGTTGTTCCAAATACTCCCCCCGTTTTATTTATTCCGAAAAGTTCAGGAATGAATATGTACGGAATAGAGAGATTCCACCCGCCCAAGTAAAGAACTGTTACAAATAATGAAGAAACTAGTAGATTTAGGTAAGAAGCAACGTAAAATAAACCAAATTTGATACCTGAATATTCGGTTTGATAACCCGCTACTAATTCTTCTTCTGCTTCTGGTAAATCAAAAGGTAATCTCTCACATTCTGCTAGGGAAGAAATTATAAAAACTATAAACCCTATGGGTTGACGCCACAGATTCCATCCCCAAAACCCATATTTTGACTGTGCCTCAACTATATCAATTGTACTTGAACTGTTAGATAATCATAGTCGATGATAACATCACTGTTCCCATCGCTATTTCAGAACCGTACATGAGACCTCAGCTTCATACGGCTCCTCGATGGCCACAAATAAATCTAAGGACTGATTCAGTATTACCTCGGCATTTTTTGAGAGTGAATAGAGTAAAGATGCATCAGGGAGTCCCTAATTAGACCAATGGAATTCTGTCTGCTATAATAACAAATTCAAAGTGCTTCCGAATTGCTCTCATAATTTATTTTATAATTAATATTACAATTTATCTTTGTTCAGTAATAGCTTAATCTTTCAATAAAATACTCGTTGTATCAATAGATATTTCTACCCATATCTTTCGATTACGAAAAAGAATTAGACACTCTACATTAGTTCATTTCATGAATCATGATAAGAAGCCTATCTGTATTAATACGGATGGGATGGAGGAAAGAAAGAATAAAGAAAGATCTATTACTATTTATTTTTCCTATTGCATTCCATTTCTTTCGTTCCTGTTCTTCTTTCGCAGAAGAGGGGATTCTCAAAAAAAAAATAAAGGATTACTTCGTTCCCGATAGTCATTTCTTTAATCAGTGGATAGGAGCATACTCTGGATCGGAATCATGGGGAAGTACTGCTTGATCATTTCTACCAACTTAAAGCCCTCATTATGATTCCTTTTATGCAAAAATATCCCTTTGGTTTTTGATACCTTACATTATTTCCATGACGAATCCTTTGTGTACCTTGGTGTTCCTAACCGTCCACTCATTTTTGATTGATTCCCGATATGATAATGCATACAATAACAATTGTAGAAACTCCATACAGTTGATCTTTTGCACCCGCTTCAAGTCATGATGACTAATCAACCAATCTTGGGGTAAACAGTTTCCACCGCTTATCTTTACTTACACTTTCCTCTCGTACATAGGGAATGAGAATCAATCTTCTTACTGCGAATTCATAAGCTGTTTTGTTTCACTCATATAACCATCTCGTTTAGTTCATCAACCTAAATGGTGAATAAAAAAATCAAGATATCTATTCAATACATTCAACCTCTTTCCTAGAAATAAAGGAAAGAAATAAAAGTTAATGTTGCAACGAATCACACGTAGAGATATTGATAACACACATGGAGTTAATGGTATTTCATAACTAATAGATTGAGCAGCAGCTCGTAGACCACCTGAAATATTTATTATTCGATCCATATCCTGACATAAGAAGTCCAATAGGAGCAATACTGGAAATGGCGATCCACAAAAAAACACCTATACCGAGATCGGCTAGAACAAGGCGATAGCCAAAAGGAATTACTGAATAACTTAGTAGAATTGATATGACCGCTATGGATGGCCCGATACTGAATAAACGAATATCTCCTCTAGATGGGAGAAGATCCTCTTTGAAAAGCAGTTTTGTCCCATCCGCTAGAGCTTGAAGAATTCCCAAGGGACCAGCATATTCAGGCCCAATACGTTGTTGTATCCCTGCGGATATTTCTCTTTCTAACCACACAATCACGAGTACCCCTATTGTGATCCCCGATACGGGAGTAAAAATAGGGACAAGCGTCCCTATAAGGCCATAGCCTTCTTTTAAAGATTCCGATCTGGAAAAAGAATTGATAGCTTGTACTTCTGTCGTATCAATTATCATTTCAACGATCAACTTCTCCCATAATGATATCTATACTACCTAGTATCGTCATGATATCAGCCAATTTCATTCTTTTAACTAGCTGAGGAATAATTTGCAAATTTATGAAACCCGGTGGACGAATTTTCCATCTCCAGGGAAAAACACTATTATCTCCTATCAGAAAAATTCCTAATTCTCCTTTTGGGGCTTCTACTCTCACATAAAGTTCTTGTTTTAACAATTCAAAGGTGGGAGAAGGTTTTTTACTAATGAATCGGTATTCAAAATCGTTCCATTCAGAATCCTTTGCTCTATCAAAGCGTCGTACTTCTAAATTCTCATAGGGTCCCCCCGGAATTCCTTCCAGAGCCTGTTGAAGAATTTTTATAGATTCCGTCATTTCTACTGATTCGTACTACAAATAACGAGCTAATGAGTCTCCTTCTTTTTGCCATTGGACTTCCCAATCGAATTCATCGTAACACTCATAATGATCAACTTTACGAAGATCCCATTGGATTCCGGAAGCTCGTAGCATTGGTCCCGATAAACCCCAATTTATTGCTTCCTCTCCACCAATAATGCCCACTCCTTCAACTCGTTCCAAAAAAATAGGATTCCGCGTAATAAGCTTTTGATATTCAACAACTCCTGTTAAAGAATAATCGCAGAAATCCAAACATTTATCTATCCATCCGTGAGGTAGATCAGCAGCTACTCCTCCGATACGGAAATAATTATGCATCATTCGCATACCTGTGGCAGCTTCGAATAGATCATATAGCAATTCTCTCTCTCGGAAAATATAGAAGAAAGGAGTCTGTGCACCGATATCTGCCATAAAAGGCCCAAGCCATAACAAATGAGAAGCTATACGACTTAGCTCCAGCATAATAACTCTGATATAACTGGCTCTTTTAGGTACTTGAATATTTCCCAATTGTTCGGGGGCATTTACCGTTATTGCCTCTGTGAACATAGTAGCTAAATAATCCCAACGTGTTACATACGGCAGATATTGTATAATTGTTCGGTTTTCCGCAATTTTTTCCATTCCTCTGTGTAAATAACCCAATATAGGTTCACAGTCAATAACATCTTCACCATCTAGAGTAACAATGAGTCGAAGAACACCATGCATTGATGGGTGGTGAGGGCCCATATTGACTATCATGAGGTCTTTTTTTGTAGCCGGTACAGTCATATGCTTTCTTCCCCGATTCATTATTCCATGAATTGTTGAAAACGAAACAAAGTTCATCAAAATTCAAGATCTAATAAACCAAAAAATTCAAATGAATCCTCAAATTAACGATTTTTTGGCTCCCGAATATCCAACTGACCAATTAATTCCTTATAACGTACTCTATTTTTTTTTGACAAATAAGCCAGCAGCCGTTGACGTTTTCCCAGAATTTTTCGCAGACCTCTCTGAGATAAATAGTCTTTTCTGTGAAATTCAAAATGTGCAGTAAGTCTCCGTATCTTATTGGTGAAATTGAATACTTGAAATTCAACAGACCCTTTGTTTTTTTCTTTTTCTTCTTGCGGAATAACCGAGATAAATAAATTTTTTACCATAAAAAAGAATAATTCTTCTCTCTTTTTTTTTTTCTTTCGTTCCCACAAATATGGATTTTACCGATCAGGAATAATAATAAAATGATAATGCCAGTCATTTCGATCTGGTACACACAATAATCTGGATTTATTCATATAATAACTTTTTCTATTTAAATTGAATTAATAAATCCAATTTAATTTGTAATTTGATTCGGATACAATACATAGAAAGGGATGGTACATTTCTGGACCCACGAAAGAGAATGATTTGGGTTTAAGAAGATTCTGTTGATTCATTCCTAGGTCCAATTGATACGTCATTGAATCAGTATCATGTGTCAGAATGTAATGTAACACAACGTGTGTGTACACCTGTCTGTCTTCATATATCGGCTATGATACATGATGTATATAAAATGTACCATTAACTAATTCTGAATCGTGGATACATATATATTCTTGACATACTGAAACGACTGCCATTATTCGTATCAAACCAATAGCGATTCATACAAGCTAAATCTTCTAATCGATAATTGGGCC
>NW_027519939.1:25000-33690 GCF_043159265.1 Tasmannia lanceolata | reverse complement strand
ATGTGACCTATGAGAAGTGGAATAGGTTCTTGGGAAGATCAAAGAAAGAACTTGTTCTTCTTCCGTAAGGAATTCTTGGAAGAATTCCGAACCTAATCTTTTCAAAAAAACGCGTACCTTACTTTTATGTTTACGAGCCAAAGTTCTAGCACACGAAAGTCGAAGTATATACTTTATTCGATACAAAGTCTGTTTTTTTAAGGATCCACTGTGATAATGAAAAAGATTTCTACATATACGCCCAAATCGGTCAATAATATCAGAATCAGATGAATCGGCCCAGGCCGGCTTACTAATGGGATGCCCTGATACGTTACAAAATTTCGCTTTAGCCAATGATCTAATTAGAGGAATTATTGGGACTCTAGTCTCGAATTTCTTAATAGTAGTATCTATTAGAAATAAATTCTCTAGCATTTGACTCCTTACTACCGAAGGGTTTAGTTGTACACGCGAAAGATAGCCCAGAAAGTAGAAAGAATAATTGTATAATTGATTTATATGGATACTCTCAGGTTGAGACCACAAGTAAAAATGACATTGCCATAAATTGACAAGGTGATATTTCCATTTCTTCATCAGAAAATGAGTCCCTTTTGAAGCCAGAATCGCTTTTCCTTGATATCTGACATAATGCATGAAAGGATCCTTGAACAACCATAGGGTCTTCTGAAAATCATTACGAAGCACTACTAAAAGATGTTCTATTTTTCCATAAAAATGTGTTCGCTCAAGAAGGGTTCCCGAAGATGTTGATCGTAAATGAGAGGATTGTTTACGGAGAAAAACGAATATGGATTCGCATTCATATACATGAGAATTATATAGGAACAAGAAGAATCTTTGATTCCTTTTTGAAAAAAGGGAAATGGATTTCTTTGGAGTAATGAGACTATTCGAATTACGAGACTCGTAGAGAAAAAATCTCAACAAATGCAAAGAGGGAGCATCTTGTATCCAGCAGCGAAGGGTTTGAACCAAGATTTCCAGATGGATGGGGTGGGGTATTAGTATATCTGACACATGATTTAAATGTGAAAATTTGTCCTCTAAAAAGAGAAATATTGAATGAATAGATCGTATATGAGATTTTGCTATTTCTTTTTCTTCTAGGGAAGATACTAATCGTAGTGAGAATGGAATTTCCACAATGACTGCAAAAACCTCTGACATCATTTGAGAATCAAAATATTTGTTGTTCCCAACAAATAGATTTTGTTTAGAATCTTTAACCGAAAGAATCAAATGATTCTGTTGATGCATTCGAGTAATTAAACGTTTCACAATTAGTGAACTGAATTTATTGTCATAACCGAAAATTTCCATGGGTTTGTAAAGAATCGATCCATTTAAACCATGATCATGAGCAAGTGCATAGATATACTCCTGAAAGAGAAGCGGATATAGGAAGCATTGTTGTCGAGATCCGTCTATTTCTAAATATCCTTGTAATTCCTCCATTTGAAATGATACTTGAATCAAAAGCATAGAGATTTCTTGGGTTATCAAATAATACATAGTGCGATACGGTCAAAACAAGGTATCAAGGTATATAGTAATAAAAGAATCGATTAAGAAAAGAATGGATACCCCGGAGACAAGGAAGCCAATCAACAGATCCTCCATTTTTCCATCTAATTTTTTGTTTCGTTATAGTTACAAGAGATGACTGGAAATCCTTTATTTTTGCAAGCCGATCGCTCTTTTGACTTTGGAAAAATTCTCTTTATCAGTATACCGTTCTTCTACACATTCGTTTCCACTCCATAATCGAGAAAGAAAAGAATATTTAATAGTTAGGATTCATTAAAAAAAGGAATCGATAATCTACTCACAGGAGAACCCTTTCCCCCATCAGGCACTAATCTATTTTTAACATCTAATTAGATCGGGTAATCATTCGAATTAAGAACAAAAGCTCGTTACTTTTGGTTTCCCTATAATTGGAGCGATAGAGCCCTATCCATTTATTCACTCGATCCAATGGTGAATTGGTTTGGTCCCGTTCCAAGAATCAAAACAAGATTTTGTACCGATTCGGTAAGGATAAAGTATTATCAACAAAATTCTCCATTGATACGACATGCTATTTTTTCCATTCATTCCCTTTCAGGATCAGTCGTGGTCTTACAAACTATACCAATGGTATGGACGAATCCCTTGCTTCATCCAAATGTGTAAAAGATCATAGCCGCACTTAAAAGCCGAGTACTCTACCGTTGAGTTAGCAACCCGGAAAAATATGGTGTGTAGATACGATCGGAATAAAAATAAAACTCAAACCAAGAGATTGGGATTGGATTGCTCGACCCCGTCAAAACATTGAACTAGTAACAAACAAATCTAAAAGAAAATTTGATGATCAATTATGAACATCAAAATGAACAGATTAGATGAAAATACAACGAATTCCCGGATCAATATAGATGGATGCCAAAATTTATGGATCATCCATATTTTTATCAATATTTTTTTTTTTCATTTTTCATTAAGAAGATACTTCTTGTGTCGCAGCGAATCTGGCGAACTCACCATTTGAGTGAAATTGAAATAAAGTAAAGAAATAAAGAAACAAACTTATGAGGCTGGGATAAATGGATCTATTTATCCACGATCAAATTATATTTGATCGATACAACATTGTCAATATGAATTGAATGTTGGTTGAGAAAACAAATTCAATTAAAGAAAATAAGTACTTGTGTTGGATTGACACTACACAGATCAGAAATGAAGTGTGGATGGGGGAATAAATAAGAAAAAAAAAAAGTAGGAAAAAAATCTCTAGTTTATTCAATAGAGGTACAATAAACAAGATTGACCCCTTGTTTGTTGGTGGAGTCCCAACGAAAACAATCCGATTGATGGTAATCCCATACCATCATTTTCTAGATCCGATTATTTCATCTATTCACTCGAGATTTTTTTTTCTATCTGTCTCATATCAATAAAAAAAGATTTTTTTTCGTTATCGTTATCTGATATGGGATTATAGAGGAGCAATAGTGAATAGGTATGAATAGAGTAAGAAAAATCGGAGTGGTGGAGAAAGAATTACACAAAGCTCGATAAGATACTGGGCACCCCCCTTTTTTGTTTATTTCATTTATTTCATTTCGTTTGATTAATTCGAAGTTCCTTAAAGACCTCTGCCTTCTTTGAAATATCATGAACAGTTCCTGTAGGTTGAGCGCCTTTTTCAAGGAAATATAGAATAGCAGGAACGTTTGAATAAGTTTGATTCTTTATCGGATCGTAAAAACCCACTTTACGAAGATCTCTTCCTTCTCTTTGGGATCGAACATCAATCGCAATGATTCGATAGATGACTCATTGGGATAGATATAGATGAACAATGCCCCCCCTAGAAACGTATAGGAGGTTTTCTCCTCATACGGCTCGAGAAAGAATGATTCGAGTTTGAATTTATGCTATGCATATCATATAGTGACAAATGTATCCATAAAATCATCAATTAGACTATAAGTTGAGTCGTTTTTTTTGTTCTTCCTTCCTTTCCTTTCCTGAAAAAAAAAAAGAAATATCATTCGTACTCATAACTCAAGTTGGGCAATTCTCAAAGAGCTTAAAGGGAAATCCTTGGACATTTGTTGAGCCGTCTCTAACCTCTTTTATTTGTCCCGCCTAGAATCTCTTTTTCTTCCTCATTCTGATCTAGTTCCAGTTGTTGAGACAATTGAAAATGGTGTTTCCTTGTTCCGGTATCCTTTATCTTTGCTTTGAATCATTGGGTTTAGACATTACTTCGGTGATCCTTAATCGTTTCAAAATGGTCGCAACATACCTTTTGTTATTTCTTTCTATTGAAAGAATCATACGAACGATTGATTCCCCTGTAATACACTTTTGATCAAAATAGTTTTACCAATTCCGGCAAATTTTACTTTGTTTTTTTTTATTCGAAACTTGTTGGAATTTGAACCTTTGGATTTCTATATCGAAGATATACTTACGAAGTTGTTCCAACTTATTGATTGGCACTAACCCTAGATCCTTCCCCTTGATAAATGAATCAATACTTTATACTCGAGCTACATCATGTACTATTTACAACCCCCAATTTTGGGGGGTCCTAGTAGAACAGAACAAACTATGTCGAGCCAAGAGCATCTTCATTGATATATAAAATGGTGGATGCAAGAATCCACAGCCGATCATGTCTTTCAAGTCGCACGTTGCTTTCTACCACATCGTTTCAAACGAAGTTTTACCATAACATTCCTCTAATTTTGAACCGGTATGGAATTGATTCAATATGGAATCCGGAATAGTCATTGGCTCAATCGGTACGCTCAATCGGTACACAGCAGTCCATACTTTTATATTTATATATATATAAATTATATATATAAATAGATATTTATATCTATATTTTGATTTTGATATATATTTTGATATCTATATTATAGATATTTTGATATATATATGGATGGATAGGTATTCATCTAGAGAAGGCCCCACAAGCAAAGACAAAGATTCAATCTTACCCCATATTCGACCGTATGAATGAAACACATTTCTAAAAAAGACGAATAAACGAATTACTTAACACTTCTTTACATCTACATCTTCAACAGATTGTTCGGGACAATCAATCATGAAGGATCCAACTCTTTCTCGAACAACTAAATTAAAGAAAGGTCTTTAATTAGATTCTCAATACTCAATACCGGAACAAAATAAGTCATTAGCCAAATAAGCTATTCCAATGACTCGGAAAAGTCGCAAATGAATCGATTATAGACTAGGTTCATCAATCTCGCGCTTCTTCAAGTATCTAAGGATTGATAAAGGAATCATGAAAAAAGGTTTCAAGAATTTCCTACTTCGACATCATAATTTCCTACTTCGACATCATTATCATTAATGGAAATAAGTTTTCCTGTAATGACTAAATTTGATCATCATAAGACATAAGAGAAATCCATGTTCCTTTTCCAATTGAATCATTAATGATTTAAAGCAGGTAGATGGATCGAGAAACAAATTCAATTTATTTGTTTTCATGGGGATGGGATGGATGGAAAAAAGCTCTCATGTAAGATAAGATTAAGGTTGTTATTCTTCCATCTGATTGATAAAACCAGAACCGTAGGAGTATGATCTTTCCGTATCCATCAGATACACAGAACAATTGTCAACGGGAGTAATCATAGATATTTAAGGTAAGGTATCAAAGATCTTTTTCACCGCAGCCGAAATACCGGTATCACTGAAATAGAACAAACAATAACAATACATGTAGGCATGGTTCATTTTATACAGATTTTGCTTTACTTTAGGTTTAGTAACCCTTCCATAAATTCTATCAAGTCAAAAGTAAAGTGAATGGAATATATGAATCTTCCTCCCAATCACTACATTGACTTCCAATTATTTATTGTAGCCAGATGCAAAAAAAAAAAAAGCAATTAGGCTCAAAGAAAAAAAATCTGTTCCATATTGCACTTTATTGTTTATTAATGAGATCCGGACGACACAGATATTGAAAAATTGATACCTTCCATTGCCGATTAACTCGAATTCTATGGGGATCATGAATCATACCCCAAGACAATCAAATAATAAAAGATCCTCTTGCGGTATGTTATATTATCTTGTATAGGTACAAAGCAAAATGGGTCCAGATCAATTCGTTGTTCTTAATTTTGATTTTACCCCACCCACACCCAGTCTTAAGAACTTTAATCCCAGTGATGTAATTAGTCCCAAGAACTCCCTCCTGTTTAGGATTCAGGATCCACATAGAATTAGTCATTTTGACTAACATGTTTAGTTTCGAAAAAATAGAGATCTTATCTTTCGCATTTCAACTTAGAATGCATCATGTGAGAATCAAAATATAATAGATGGGCATAAAGTTTCTATAAGTGACTAACTTACCCCAATATGAATATGAGTAGAGCGGGACGGGCATACACTGAACGGCCCATCCCATTTTTTTTTTAATTCAACTTTGATCTATGTTCCCATCCTACCTAATATCAAAAAGGTAAAAGATGTTTATTTCCATCCGCAATTTATACTCGATTCTTTTTCTTACAATTGGAAATCGAAAGGAATCTATGATTCATAGAAGAATCATTAGAACTCAGAAAGAAAAATTGGATCATATTGTATCCAACCTTATACCTTATACTCTTAAACAGAAGATTGTTAAAGAGAACAATCTTTGTTTTGATAGAAGCGGTCTGGGACGGAAGGATTCGAACCTCCGAGTAACGGGACCAAAACCCGCTGCCTTACCACTTGGCCACGCCCCATTTAGATTTCAATTCGACACTAATAAACACTAATATTGTTATTGGTTATTCGTCAATTCCAGCCCAAATATCTATGGAATAGGTTGTTGCTAGGATTCTATACGTGTAAATGTAGAATGAAAATGAATTCATTGATCATTCCATATAAGTCAATTAAGATATTGTATGAAAGTATGATTCCTTCTATTCTCATTTGAGAATTGAAGGATTTTTGATTGGGGGAAGTTCAAAGAAAAAGAAAGAAGGATTTTTTGTCTTCTCTTCTTTCTTAATTTTTCCCTTATATCAATAACTCAATAAAAATGAAATTATCTCCAAGAACGAAATATTTCTTATGCTTAATATCTTTAGTTTGATCTGTATCTGTCTTAATTCTGCCCTTCATTCGAGTAGCTTTTTCTTCGCCAAATTGCCCGAAGCTTATGCTTTTTTCAATCCAATCGTAGATTTTATGCCAGTCATACCTGTGCTCTTTTTTCTCTTAGCCCTTGTTTGGCAAGCTGCTGTAAGTTTTCGATGAGATCTTTAATACTGTCCTAGAAACATTCATATTCATGATTTATTCGATAAAATAAATTCAACTCTAACATAACAATTGATAAGATCAGATAAGTCTTACATTATGAACCCTCGATTCAAAGATTGAAATTCTTTTGCTTTTTGATAGCCGCGATGAATCTGGATCACCTAATTTCCGCATTATGCCCTTCCAGTTCCAGGGGTCAAAGACCCCATTATGGTACCCCATAATACCTAATTGGGGTATGACAAGATAATTTTGGTAACAAAGGAATTCCTGCAAATTCCTTTCTTTTCTAGAAACCACTTTTTCATTTCTTTTCTTGGTGTCAAGGATATGTGGTACAAAAATAGAGAATCTATTCCCTTATTTCCTTTGCAAAAAACAAAAAAAAAATGATCTTGGAGATTGTGCAATGCTTACTCTCAAACTCTTCGTTTACACAGTAGTGATATTCTTTGTTTCTCTCTTCATCTTCGGATTCCTATCTAATGATCCAGGACGTAATCCTGGACGTGAGGAATAAAAAAATCAGAGATTTTTCATTATTTCCTTGCTTGATTTCTGCATTTTCCTATGCTTTTCTCTATTCCAGACATTTAACTATGATAAAGGACTTGATATTTTTTCGAATTCGAAAGATAAATCTCAAGTGATCCGAGGGAACGGAGAAAGAGGGATTCGAACCCTCGGTACGAACAGCTCGTACAACGGATTAGCAATCCGTCGCTTTAGTCCACTCAGCCATCTCTCCCAATTACAAAAAGATAATTCATATGCGACGCCTGAAGTAAATATTGATCAAAGTCTTTCTTTATCTTTATTTATTTATTTTATACATTTATTTATACTTACTATATTATACTTACTATATATATACGAATTATCTTTATTTATTTATTTTATACATTTATTTATACTTACTATATTATACTTACTATATATATACGAATTTTATCCGCAATTCAATTTGGATAACGATTCGAAACAGATATCTCCAATAGAAAGAGTACGTCTTTGATTTCGTCCGAAGGGTTCTTTTATTCCCCCGGCCTGGCCAGTACAGTACCTAGCCAGGCCGTTCCTTCTTTTGTTCCAATGAATCATGGATCAAATTATTTTTCTGATTTGAAAACCAAATTGTTATTGAAGCAGCAACAAGAGCAAGAAGGACTATTTCCATTCCTATGATAGGAGTTTCATTTCTTATTATTTTTTCTTTTTCCTTTTCTCGATTTCCCTACTGGAATAAAAAAACATACATATTCTATTTCTATTAGAACTCATTTATTTCTTCAAGGGACAAGCTTTGTTTGAACATTTGAGTCCACAAACACAAACAAAATGAATACTATGATTTTTTACTAGATCTAATTGACCCCAATTCAGAAGATCGGACAGGTGAATGAATAGGGAAGAAAGGAATAGCTTCGAAAAAAGATAAGACTCAAATTAAAACTCTCCTTCTTTATTTTTATTTTTTTGAGAAAATCGTTTCTTTGCTTGAAAGACTCGAGGAAGAAGTTGAAAAAAAAAAATGGAGCTATGGATTCTTGCGCAACTTAACTCAATCTTATGTTCCGACTTAAATGGATCTTTCAGGCCGGGACTGTCAGTAATAACTCCACCAGCAAAAGAAAAGATATAACTTGTTATTTAAATGAGCCCCCATTCTCTTCTCCTATTTCATCAAGCCTTCCCCCTGGAACACATCAGCACTCCAATTTTCATGATTCTGATACTATCTTGATTACGTTTTACTCCCTTGTTTTGTTGGACAAACGGTACATTCATATACAATAATCATATTGTAGCGGGTATAGTTTAGTGGTAAAAGTGTGATTCGTTCTATTAACAACTGAAATAGTTAAAGGTTCTTTCGGTTT
>NW_027519939.1:10000-22500 GCF_043159265.1 Tasmannia lanceolata | reverse complement strand
TGATCAAGACCATGAATACGAGCAATACCGTCGCCTACTTGAAGTACGGTGCCGGTATTCACAATCGTGACTTCTCTATTATATTGTTCAATACGTTCACGGATAATATTACTAATTTCGTCGACTCGAAGGGTTACCATTAGTGTCTCTTAATTCTTTTTCGGAAGCAAAGCGAGAAAAAAAAATAATGCCTACAGTGGAAGGGCTAATCAGTTATTTCTTTCATGGCCCCGAGCATGCCAATATTAGCACTGATGGTGCGTAAATGTAACTCACTGTTCAAACAACTATTCAGAGTTCCTAGAGCTCCTTGTAAGGCTTGCTGGAACACTCGTTGTCGTACCTGATTGATTGCTCGTTGTTCTTCAAAACTAATGGTTTCATTTTTGAAATTTTCTAATCGTTCCAAATTATTATAAGTAGCATTAATCAAATTCTCTTTTTCTCGTTCTATCTCAGAGTATCCATTCATTCTAAACTCATCTGCTTCCATTTCCACTTTCCGTAAGCGAGCCCGGGCTTTTTCGAGCTGCTCAATGGCTCTTCCACGTAGTTCTTCTGAATTTCGAATAGTACTCAAGATCCTCTGTTTTCGATTATCTAATAAATCACTTAATGAAAGTAGATTATCTTCCCATTCATTTCACAACTAAACTTCCATGATCTCTTCCCGAACCAAACATGAATCTTTCAATTCATTTGGCTCTCACGCTCAGTTACTTAATGGGCATTCCCATATCTTTTAATGTAATGAGCCTGCCCTCTCTTCTCTGTTCGTATTCCACGATATCGAAACTGATACAAGACCAGAACAGAATATTCGGAGGACTCTTCCGACCAGACAAAAAATCTGTAATTGTCAGCAAAGTTGTTTATTTTTTTTTTTATTTATTATTTTATGAATTTTTCATTTTTTTTTTTCTTCAAATCCAAAGAATTCTTCTTATTTTATACACAGGCCGTCGATTTAGCGTTGGATACAAAAAGGGGGCGAGGCACCCATTTGTTTTTTTTTTTCATTTTTCAATAAATGGTTCAAATCATTTTATTGATATGAGTGTTCTATATCAGATAAATTGCCAACTATTCTATTCATTTTTAAACCATATCCGTACTAACGTAGTGGTAGAAAGAGTACCATGTTGTGCCTGGACTTCAAACGGTTTAGCTTTAACCATGTTAATGGTCCCACATTATTGGTTGATAGAGAATCAAAGTCGATTTACCAATGAGTCACGAAATGCTATGGTTCTTACATATGATTTCTGAATTTATTCAGAAGTAATTCGTTGAGATCGTGCACCTTTCTTTCCTAGTTATAACTTTCCTATTTATAAATAAATAAGTAAATAAGTGCAGCTGGTTGGATCCAGCCTATTCTTGAAATACACAACTCGCACACACTCCCTTTCCAAAAAAGATCAATACACCAAGCACTACACTTAGATTTATTGGATTTGTTGCTAAAATATCGGTATTAAGCCCGAAACTCCCGGCGTATGACCAGTGACCCAAGGAAACGAAAGAATCGGTTACATTTTTCATATGCTCTCCTCTTATAGATAGGACTAACAAAATTAATTGAACAGAGTTTTCTTTATTGTATAATTTCGCCCCACTTTTGATTGATTTCTTTTTATTTATTTACTTATTTATAAATATGAATTTATTTATAAAATAGATTCATTTCATTTTGAAATTTCATTTATTCTTTATTATTATTTCAATTGAAGTTCCCAATCCAATAAAATACTTATTAATATGAGGTCCCGGGTCTCATGCCAATTGCGAAATACCTCGTTTGTTACAACGCTTCCTAAAAGTGAAAAAAAAAAAAGGGTTCCATTAAGGATGGAAAGGAAGAAAGCGAGTGGATCTACTAATTCCTCATCCTCAAATCAGCCTTTTCCCTGGGGTGGGGTATTGTCTCAACGAATAAGTGGTTGTAGGAGTAAAGTGTTGATATAATTCGAAGAAGCAAGCGGCAAGTTCACGGCAATCAAATAAGAAAAAAATAAGTACGTATTTTTCACATTTATAGGATTAAACAAAAGGATTCGCAAATAAAAGCGCTAATGCCACGACCAGTCCGTAAATTGTTAAAGCTTCCATAAAAGCCAGACTAAGCAATAAAGTACCTCGTATTTTACCCTCTGCTTCTGGTTGTCTCGCAATACCTTCTACAGCTTGGCCCGCAGCAGTACCTTGACCAACTCCAGGTCCAATTGAAGCAAGCCCTACGGCCAATCCAGCAGCAATAACGGAAGCGGCAGAAATCAGTGGATTCATGGTAAGCTCCTCGCACCAAAATAAAGAAATGGTTAATGATACAATCACTGAATTATGACTTATTATTCCATCACTAAGATCCATCGGGTCGAAGTAACTAAGAACTCCAAATTGAAGTGATGATATTACTGAATCATCATAACTGCTTCAATATCTCGTTTTTAGTTCCTATCCATGGAGTCTTTGTAAAGTCATACGATTCTAGTTCTTCCATTTCTTTGTTCCGAACCACTCTTTCAATTCTTCGCTCTTTCTCTTCTATATCCTTAACTTCATCTGTTTATTCATTCAATCCACAGCCAAAGATGAAACGGAAGTCCTTCCGTTGGAATCCATCTAACTTCAGTGGGATGGGAAATAATATATATGGATAGTCCATATATAACTCGTGAATATCTAATATCACATATACATATGTTTCTTCCATAACGTAAACCATTCGTATCTTATATTGAATTGGATTATAGAATCATTCTTCGAAACATACACAGGGATTGAATTATAGCCATTACATATACCCAGCTCAACCTCCCTAACCTACCTTTTTCTGAATCTTATTTGTTTGTAAACTTTTCTCTTCCTTTTCTTTATCATTATTGCGCATTGATATAAACGGATGGATTCATCAGCCCGAACCATTCCATATCCATATCAAGATTTGATTGATCCAATTGCAGACAATTTTTGTCAACCATTGAATTGATAGAACATAGTTTTTTTGTTTAGGCATACGTCGGAAACAGATAACATAACAATTCTTTCTTATTCAAATTATGAATCGTAATACCGTAATCGTAATTGACTGATATAAATAGAATATCAATTGGAGAGGTATGACGTAAATGGACCAAACGGGAATCTTAGGAAAAAAGATCTTTTCGATCTCTTTCCTTTTTTTTTTTTTAATTCCCTAATATCGTACATCTTTATTGACCCTACTCTAAATCGTATCTACCATATTTGTAGATATCCATCATGTTCCCCAAGTAGATTATCTTGAGCCACCCATGAGTTGGGATAGTCTTGTTTTTTTTTTCAAAAAAAAAAAAACAAGACTATTTTGGAAGCTAGTCAATGATGACCCTCCATGGATTCACCTATATAAGCCGCGGCTAAAGTCGCAAAAATAAGAGCTTGAATCCCGCTTGTGAATAATCCAAGAAACATGACAGGTATAGGAACCACTAAAGGTACTAAAGAAACAAGAACAACAACTACTAATTCATCAGCCAATATATTCCCGAAAAGTCGAAAACTAAGTGATAAAGGTTTTGTGAAATCTTCTAGGATGTTAATTGGTAAAAGTATTGGAGTTGGTTGAATGTATTTACCGAAATAGCCCAATCCCTTTTTAGTAAGACCCGCATAGAAATATGCCACTGACGTGGGTAAAGCTAAAGCAACAGTAGTATTTATATCATTCGTGGGTGCAGCTAACTCCCCATGAGGTAACTGTATGATTTTCCGAGGTAAAAGAGCACCTGACCAGTTAGAAACAAAAATAAATAGGAACATAGTTCCAATAAAAGGAACCCAAGGACCATAATCTTCTCCAATCTGAGTTTTGCTCAAGTCTCGAATGAATTCAAGTACATATTCGAAGAAATTCTGACTGTTAGTTGGAATGGTTTGTGGGTTCCGAACAGCTATAGTGGCTGAACCTAATAAGATAGCAATTACGACCCAAGAAGTGATAAGTACTTGGGCATGGACTTGGAAACCCCCTATTTGCCAATAGAAATGTTGGCCTACTTCCACACCGGATAGATCGTATAACCCTTTGAGTGTGTTGATGGAACATGGTAGAACATTCATATTGCCCTCTGACAGAAATAGAACTTAAAAAAGAATTATTTTGATTCAACCCTCTCTTTCTCGACTCGACTACTTTAAATCGTATATTTAGGATACCAAGTAATCACATAATATCCCCAGTGATTTTGATCTCTTTTTTGAGATTCAGAAATAGTAACCGATTAAATCAATCTATGGGGTTCAAAAAGTCATTGGCTTATCTTATTATTAATCAACGATTTCTTATATAGCTAGAACGACCCTCACAAATTGCGGATACTAATTTGTTAAGAATCAATCGGATTGACGCTATAGCGTCATCGTTGGCTGGAATAGAAATATCTGCGAGATCCGGGTTACAATTTGTATCGATTAAGCAAATCGTCGGAATCCCTAAAGTGAGACATTCTCGAAGAGCCGTATATTCTTCTTGCTGATCAACGATGATTACAATATCGGGTAAGCCCGTCATATATTTGATCCCACCCAAATATGTTTGCAGGTGAGATAATTGTCTCTTCAACATTGCTGCATCTCTTTTCGGTAGACGGTTGAGTTTCCCCGCCTTTTGTTCCGCTTTCAAATCCCTAAACTTATGAAGTCTCGTTTCTGTAGTGGACCAATTCGTTGACATACCACCGAGCCATTTTTTATTAACATAATGACACCGAGCCTTTATTGCAGCTGATGCTACTGAATCAGCTGCTTTATTTTTGGTACCAACTATTAAGAAGTGTTTTCCCCTACTTGCTGCATCAAAAACTAAATCACAGGCTTCTGACAAAAAACGAGCAGTTCTAGTAAGATTTGTAATAGAATACCTTTACGCTTTGCAGAGATGTAAGGTGCCATTCTAGGATTCCATTTCCTAGTACCATGACCAAAATGAACTCCTGCTTCCATCATCTCTTCTAAATTAATGTTCCAATATCTTCTTGTCATTTTTCCCCACACTTTCTCTTTTTTTTTTTTTTAAGAGACGAGGTACCCTGAAATAAATAATTGTTCCGACGGAACCTTCTCCCGGAGATTGACCCTTGATACATGGTCCAAGTGATTAATTCCTTTCTATTCGTTATTATCTTTATTACCCAATAAAAAGACCGGACCATACCATATAATTAAAGTTAAAAGAAAAGAATCAATTTGCTCTTAGGAATCATGAAATCCCGTAAATTATTGTTCTGGTGTATTATGGAAATTATTTGGGATGTAAGAACCAAATAATTCTCTGTGGTGGAACAAAATATCTCTAATTTCCCCCTCGAATAGATTCTTCTTTTTGATTTCCAAGGGAATGTTGTTGTCTTGCCTTGAACGGTGCACTAATCCCTTGAATCCGGTACCAACAGGTATCATCCCCCCCAGAACAACGTTCTCTTTCAGGCCTTTCAACCAATCAATACGACCTCGTAGAGCGGCTTTTGCTAAAACTCGAGCAGTTTCTTGAAAACTTGCTTCGGATATGAAACTTTGAGTATTCAGAGATGCCCTGGTAATTCCCAATAAGATGGCTCGGTAACAGATCGCTTCTTCCAAAGCACGCCCTGTTCGTTCCGCTCGAAACAATCCTATTAGTTCTCCGGGTGAAAAAACATTAGACATTCCATCTTCTGAAACCAACACTTTTGATGTTATTTGACGTACAATAATCTCTATATGCCTATTATGGATTTGCACCCCCTGGGATCGATAAACCCTTTGGATCTTATTAACCAAAGAGATACGACTTTGCGCTATGGTTAGCTCAGCACCAATCAAGAATTCCCACGGAATTCCAAGAATTCTTTTTATATGTTCGTTCCAACCCTCAACCCTCTTTTCTAGGTTCATCGATATTGAATCAATCGAACGCACTTCTAACACTTGTTCCACTTTTGGAAGACCTTGCGTTATATCACCCGATCTCGATTTTTCATATATAAATGTAACTAATGTATCCCCTTCGTAAAGGATTTCTCCATAATGACCATGAACGGTTGCCCCTGGGGTGGCCAAATGAGGCTTAGCTGATCTTATGACTAAGGAGTCAACATGAACAATTAGAACTTGACCAGATTTTATCTGTGGTCCATATTTGGATATACATACATTTTCACAAATAAACTGTCCGAGGACAATTATTTTGGATGTCTTCTCACAATAATCGTGATGGAGAAAGCACCAAGTCAAATCGAATGGATGAAAAATGATGTTCCTGCATGGATAGGGATTATAAATTCTCCCATTTTCATCCATTAAATAATATTTAAGTACTTGTAAAGTCTGTTTTAAATTGTCAAGTAGCAAATATTTATTTAACAAGATCTGATTATGAGTTATTAAATAGTAAGGTGAATAAAAATTCGCAATTTTAGGTACAGTCCCTAAGGGACCCAACGAATTCCTAATCGGAATCATGGGATCCTCTTTAATTTGAATTGATTCTTTTGTCACATTGTGAGATTTAGAACCATTGAATGGACCAATTCGAGAACAATTGGATAATGACAAAATTAGAAAAGATTGGCATTCCTTATTTCTATTCAGCAACGTACGAATAGTTCCTTGATGTTGGGTAAGTGATTGAATCCTCCTCGCCTTGGAATAAAAAGGATTGATATTGGTGTGATCTGATCCATTATCTGGGATCAATCCCGAACCCGCCATATCATTCCTTTTTCCGATATACGAAATAGGGGACTTCACTAAGTCAATTCTTATGAAATCTCGAATCAGATCATTTGCCCTCACTTCAACAATGGAAGCCTGAACCTTTTCTATAGAACCATTTCGGTCTTGGTCCCAATTCAATACTAAACAAGTACGAACTAATTGAATACTTGTGTAATAAATTCCTCGAATTGGTTTGCCATTTCTATAAAGGATATAATTTTCAACTCGGAATTTCACATTATCCCTTTCTTGCAACAGATCCTGGGGAAAAAGCGTTGCTAAATTGATACCATCAGCTATTTCATATGTGACTACGGATCGAACCGAAACAAAATACTTTTTCTTGGTAGGTGTGATCCGTTGGACATAGATCCAATTTTGTAATTTTTTTGATTCCTTAGAATTTTTTTTTCCCGTTCCTGGTGGTATCAAGATGCCGCTGTGCCGGGAGATCTTATCTGTCTCTCCAGGAAAATGGATATCTCCAGAAAAGATTTTCAGTTCAATCCTTTTTTTTTTTCTCTCCACTCGGACTAATCCACCTACGCGGCTTCTTGTATTTAAAGTGATTCGTGTATCGACTCCAATGATACTATTGTTCTGTACCATTATGGACGAAGAGCCAGGTAAGATATGCACTTCTTCGGGAATGAAAAAAAAGCGATCTACTTTCATTTGGTATTTCGGACTAAATTCCTTTGCTCCTCGATACTCAATCAAATCCTCTTTTTTGACGATTGAATCCACTTCTACAGTCCCATACTTAGTAATTCCTGAACTGCTTCTTCTGTATCGGGGATCGTCGAAATAAGCAAGAATACTATTTCTACGTAAAATATACCATTTATGGGTATTTCAATCGAGATACCAGAACGAGGCATTAGTTCTTTCTCTCGTTCTTGATCATATTGGAATGGGATGATGAATCTATTTCTTCGCCTTTTCGCCAATAAATCACAGAATTCTCGTGGAGAATGGCAGGATATATGAAATTCCAACGACCATTGGATATGATTCGAGCAGGTCCTGAATAATCAAGAATCTTTCCCTCTTTTTTACCGGAAGGATCTGAACTAAACAATTTGTGTCTCACTCGATCATTAGTCACTGAGAGGTCAGAACTCTCTCTCTGTTCGACAGAAAGAGAATGAATGTTCATTTGATCTTGATCCTTGTGGAGCGAAAAAGGCACTATACTAGATCTGCACGGACCCCCCGATAATATCCATAAATGACTTGTTTTAGGTAAGAGATGAACATTACCATATGTATATTCAGGTGCATGGTACACATCGGTACTCCAGTGCATTTCTCCCTCTGAGTCAGAATAAATATGTTTTCGAACTCTCTCTTTAAAATTGAAAGTGGATGTTCCAGCGCGAATCTCGGCAATCACTTGTTCTGATTCTACATATTGATCATTTTGAACTAAAAGAAAACTTTTTGGTGGAATATTCACATTATGTAGAATATCCTGACTCTCAATAGTGACATACAGGTCTATATAACATAGAAAAGCAGGATGCCCATGACGTGTACGTGTGGGATGAACCAAATCCTCATTGAATTTTATTTTTCCATTAGAGGGGGCTCGTACATGTTCTGCAGTACCACCTGTGAATACTCCACCGGTATGAAAAGTTCTTAATGTTAGTTGAGTCCCTGGTTCCCCAATTGATTGACCCGCAATGATACCTACTGCTTCTCCCAATTCGACCAGGTCACCATGAGTGGGACTCCGACCATAACATAATCGACAGATCCAAGATGTACTCCTGCAAATAAAGGGGGTTCGAATATATATTGATTGTGCTCGAAAGGTTATGAATCGATTGACAAGCCCAACCCCAATATCTTGATTTCGAGCGGCAATGCATCGTAGACCCATATATATATCGTCTGCTAATACACGACCAATTAGTGTTTGGATCAACATTTTTTCCGTCATCCCATTTCGAGGACTCACGGAAATACCTCGGATAGTGCCACAATCTGTTCTACGTACAACAATGTGTTGAACTACTTCAACAAGTCGACGCGTGAGGTATCCAGCATCTGATGTTCGTACAGCAGTATCCACAACTCCTTTGCGAGCTCCGTAGCAAGAAATGAGATATTCCGTTAAAGAAAGTCCTTCGCGTAAATTGCTTTGAATGGGTAAATCAATCATTTGTCCTTGGGGATCCGACATTAATCCTCTCATACCGACTAATTGGTGTACCTGAGATGCATTTCCCCGAGCTCCCGAAAAGGACATTATATGGACTGGATTAGAAGGATCCGTCATCCTAAAATTAGGATGCATTTCTTGTCTCAAATATTCACTTGTAGCATACCATATCTCAATGGATTGACGTAATTTTTCTACCGCGTGTACATTCCCATAATGATGGTGCTTTTCCAAAATCAAACTTTGTTGTTCAGCATCTTGGACTAGCCATCCCTTAGAAGGTATTGTTAAAAGATCATCAATTCCTAATGAAATGGATGTAGCAGTGGCTTGCTGGAAACCCATAGTCTTTACTTGATCCAGTATGTGTGATGTATATGCCATTCCGAAGTGATCTATTAATCGACTAATAAGTCGTTTCATGGCAGTTCCATCTATCACTTTATTGTGAAAGACCAGATCGGCCCGTTCCGCCATAAGTACCTCCATATTCTGTTGAGTAGGATTCGACAATAGGTTTGAGTCAGTGATTCGAAGACTTCCTTTCCTCTATCTTGATTCACGTATCAATTCAGGAATTAGGATACCGGTTGAACCGTAGAGACCCGAATTCACAAGGTATCGTATCACATAATTACTTAGCTTAGGTACCTTATGAGTAGGCTCGGCAAAACCCCTGTATGGCTTCTTCTATTTCTCGATAAAAAGAAATATGACCAATGGTGGTTCGAATGTATATACAAAGGATTTCTTTTTTGACACTTCTTACTAGTAGATAGTGCCCATAAATCTCATGATAGGTACCCAAAGATTCATATTGAACTTCGATGGGCACTTCTCTTGGGGCAATGAAACGTTGATCTAGTCGCCACCGGAGCCACAAAGGACTATCTAAATTGATTCGTCGTTTCTGCCGGTAAGCTCCAAGTGCATCATAGGAACTACAAAAATAGGGTTCTTTTTCTTTCGTATACTTATAGTTATTATTATACTCGTAAACTGTTTCATTTTGATAGTTTCTGTGATTCCATGGATTATACCTATTTGCACAAATACCTCGACGATTTCCGATGGTTAATACATAGAGTCCAATAAGCATATCTTGGGTTGGTATGGAAATGGGATCCCCAATAGCTGGAGACAAGAGATTCATATGAGAAAACATAAGTAAACGAGCCTCTGCTTGAGCTTCCAAAGATAAAGGTACATGAACAGCCATTTGATCCCCATCAAAGTCTGCATTGAATCCCTTACGAACTAATGGATGTAAACAAATAGCACGTTCCTCCGCTAAAATAGGTTGGAACGCCTGTATGCCTAATCTATGCAGGGTGGGTGCTCTATTCAGCAATATGGGGTGCCCTTGCATAACTTCTTGAAGTATTTCCCATACAATTGGTTCTTTTTCCCGAATTTTACTTTTTGCAATCCCTATGTTGGAAGCAATATGTTGTCTGATTAGACCACGAATTACAAATGTCTGGAAAAGTTCTATTGCTATTTCTCGAGGTAATCCACATCGATGTAATGAAAGCGAAGGGCCCACGACAATGACGGAACGCCCCGAATAATCGACCCGTTTACCAAGTAGAGTCTCACGAAATCTTCCCTCTTTGCCTTCAATTACATCTGAAAACGACTTGTAAACTTTATTATGACCATCCCTCATTGGTTGCCCGCGGATCCCATTATCAAGAAGTGTATCTACGGCTTCTTGTACCAATTTCTCCTGACACATTACTGATTCCCCTGGCGTAGATCTACTTGTTGTTAATGGATCGGTAAGAGTATTGTTCCGATAGATAACTCTTCGATAGAGTTCATTAATATCCGAACTCATTGGTTTACCCCCATCTATCTGAATGATTGGTCTCAACTCCGGAGGAAGAACTGGTAATAGGCACAAAACCATCCGTTCTGGTTCTACATTTGTTCGAACAAAATGCTTAGCTAATTCCATGCGTCTAACCAAAAAATCCTTTCTTCTTCCAACTTTTCTATCTTCCCATTCATTCCCAGTGTACCTTTCTTCCCCTAATTCCTTCCATTCCACCAATGAATGATCTGTAATAATTCGCAAATCTGGATCGGCTAATTGTTCTCTGATAGCACTTGCTCCAGTAGAGATTTCTCGATTTCGAAATGTATCGAAGCCTTGGGTAGTAAAAAAAAGTGGGATGCTATATTTCCGGGATTGTATTTCATATTCGAATGAACCTCGTAATCGTAAGAAAGTCGGTTTTTTAACTATGGGCCTAGCAAAAGAAAAATTGGGATAGGTTCCTATAGGATCCCCCCCTTAAAAACCGGACATGAAGGTTTCCTCTCATCCGGCTCAAGTAGTTACACCAAATAAATAATAAATAAAGGGGGTCTCACTTTCAAATTTTGTTCTAGAAACCCCCATAAAAATCTACTCCTTACTCAAGTTCCCAGTGAGAACCAACCTATATTTCATTGATTCATTTTTACTTTATATTTTATTTTCGGAATTACTTATTCATTATTCAATTACGACATAAATAAAATGTGAAATTGTTGAGTAGCCTACGTCCCCTCGAATGATGAATCCCCTTAAAGGAATACCTTGGAACTCATAAGGGATTTACTTGTCTATGTATCGTTCCATTCGATCTTTTAGGTCCCTACTTCACCTCGACGGTTATGCTATGATGTCCCTTGAAGCATATATGCGATGGATAGATTCCTGTAACCATGTCATATTTGTTTACTTGAACAGAAAACAGAATTTATTTCTAAAAGAAATGGAGTGGCTAATTCCAAGAAAGAATTCTTTTTTTTTTTTCACGAGGTACAGCTAGCAATTCCTATTTATATGTTACGGAATCGACCATGGATCAATTCCCCCTTTATTTGGAAGTATTGAATACACCCATAATTCTGAGCTTCATGTTCTTCTTCTTCCTCTCCCAGGAGACATGTCAGAGCCAGGGGCATCCCAATCGGATTAAATGGGATGACAGTTTCTCATTCCGAATCTGTAAACTCATAATTTCGATCAAATCACACATCGCAGTATACTAGGCTTTCTAATTCCTTAAGGGGTTTATCTAAAAGATTCGCGATATAACTAGGAAGACGTTTAAAATACCACACATGAGTCACTGGACATGCCAGTTTGATGTATCCCATTTGATATCTTCGTATCCGAGAATCAACAAATTCGACTCCGCATTGTTCACAAAATTTCGGGTCTTCTTTTTCATCTCCGATCACTCGATAATTTCCACAAGCACAAATTCCACTTTTTATAGGTCCAGAAATTCTTTCACAAAACAATCCATCTTTTTCCGGTTTATTGGTTTTGTAATGAAAAGTATAGGGTTTTGTCACCTCTCCAACTATCTCTCCATTAGGTAGTATTTTGTTAGCCCAAGCACTTATTTGTTGAGGAGAAACTGATCCAATTCGAAGTTGTTGATGTTTATACCTGTCGATCATATTATAGAATATAAATTCTGATTCATTCCGATCAAGCTTCCTTCCTATGAATCTGGAAGTTCTTCTCAGATACAAGGAAATGATTCAGTTCCAGAGCCAAAGATCGTAGTTCTCGAACGAGTAATCGAAA